>NC_067141.1:77257640-77352640 GCF_903995435.1 Acomys russatus | reverse complement strand
GGACAGTGGAGCCCCATGGGGATAGTGGAGCCCCTATGGGGACAGTAGAGCCCCTATAGGGCAGTGGAGCCCCTATAGAGCAGTGGAGCCCCGGGAGTGAAGTTTTGAATGCATGGGAGTCCTTGTTCCCCTCAGGCTTATAGAACCATTCTTCAGGCTCAATACTCTGAATTCTGTGATGTGTCACTTGGTCATAGCTCTGTGTGCTGTTTCCCCTGGGCTCTAAGCTTATGTTCTTCAACTCTTCAAACATCTCCCTCCTCGTTTTTATTCTGCTCCTGTCTAAGCCACTAGTGTTCAATGTTGAACAGAGCAATGATTATCCCTTTCTTCCATCCCCCCATTTCTCCCATCCCCCAATTCTCCCATCTCCCCATTCTCCCATCCCCCCATTTCTCCCATCCCCCCTTTTCTTTTGACCTCGACTTTCTGGGTGATTTACTCAGTTTTCTCCGATAACTCTTCTGTTGATTAAAAAATATTTTAAAGTTCATTTGTTCCTAACACCTTAAATGTCAAGTGTTAGACCTCACTGAAGTACTGCTGGCCTCTGTCAGTTCTAACCTCGCTGGGCAGGGTGGTATAAGCCTGTGGCACCCTAGCACTTGACAAGCAGAGACAGGACAGTCATGAGTTCCAGACTACCCTGCATTACACAAGCAGACAGCCTCAAGAACATTAACGTCCTTTTAAAATTTTAATTTTTTGTTGATTCTTTTGAATTTCACATCATGTATCCCAATTCCACTCATCCTCCGGTCTCTTTGTACCCATCCTCTGCCCGCACCAGAGGGGAAATCGCGTTGTGGAAGCTGGGGTCTGTCACAGTGTGTCCCACACTACACCCTTTTGTACACCCCTCTTTACTTGCCAACGTTCCTTGCGATGAGTCACTGGTCCGTTTTGAGGCCTCTGGCTTCTGCTACACCATCAATACTGGAATCAACACTGGAACCTCACTGGGCCTCCTCTCAGATACCCTGTTGTTGCCCTGGGTCATGGAGGTCCTGTAGTTGTGGATCTGGGGAAGCGGCCCCTTCGTGCTCTCCAGCAGCTCATCGCTGGGGTAGATGTTGGGGTGGACCAAGTCAAAGCCTGGGTCTGGGCCTGAGAGGTATCACAGATGGTCAGCCTGCTGGCTCTCCAGCTCTCGTGCCCTCAGGGCCTGCTCACCAACAACCCCCCATGTAGGAACCAGGCCTGACTGGGCTGCCTGCCTGTCTTGCTGCTTCATGTCCTGTTTCTAGCAGCTTCCATGTCTGTGTTTATATTGGTCAGCTGGTCATGTTTACTGCTCTGAGAACACACCCCACCCCTCCTCAGGACTTTTCCTCCTGTGTACAATCACCTCTTGAGAGATTTCACCTGCTAGTGGCATTCCTGTTTTGCTGCCTATAAGAAGGCTCTTTGAACACTGAATAAAGGTTGTTGAAGCTGCTGCTGCTGCTGCCGCCGCTCTCTTAGCATGAAGGACCCGCTGTGTTATTGTGTGTGTATGTGTGAGTTAAATCCGCAGTCCCTCGCCCTTGACTCGGTACCTCGGTGGCACGGGTGCCACACCCCCACCCCAAATCCACAATCCCCACATCCAGGGCCAGCTGTACCCTTGCTGCCCAGGTGAGGTGCAGGACCCACTCTCCTGAGTGTTGCTGCCAGTGAGGGACAGGCCAGTTCTCCCAGTCTCATAACCCTAGGGCCAGCTCTCCTGTCTGCCACAGATGGTGAGGGATGAGGGAAGGGAGGAGGGCCTGAGAGGTGGCAGAGACGGTCAGCTCTCCTGCACTCATGCCCTCAGGACTGGCTCACCTGTGCCCCTGCCACCAGGGTCAGCTCTACTGTGCTGCCCAGCAACAAACGTCTCATTCCACTGTCTGATAGGTGGCGGCTGCCGCCCCCTTAGGTTTTTGTTGTTCGTTTGTTTGCTTGAAGGTCTAGCCTGCACATGCACACTCCTTATTCTGCAAGGAGGCTGCAAAGACCTCACTGTTTTACCCCGGGGGTGTGGATGACTCTGACTCAAGCCTAGACTCTCTTTTGACCACACTATTGTACCAAAATCTAGTTCACTTTTTCTTTGGGGCTTGGAAGATTCACTGGAGAAGCAGACTGCCATCTTTTGCGTGGAGCTGTGGTTCTCAATCTTGAATATATATCGCAATCACCCAGAGGGCTTGCCCAAGGCAGCACTGACAGTGCTGTTAGCAGCTCCGAAGCCAATGCCTTCACCTCTGTGTTCTACATGGCACTCTGTTCTACGCTCCCCAAGGAATCATGTGACAGTCAGCAGGACAGCTTGCAGGCAATGCACTTGCCGTGCAGCCTTAGGGCGTGAGTTTGATCCCCGTTACCTGTGGTGGAGGCTCAGAATCGACCCTGAAAGGTGTCCTCTGACCTTCTCATGCGAGCCATGGAGTGTATACTCACAATTAAACAAACAAACAAATAAAACGAAAGACATCTCCCAGAAGTGCAAGAGGCATTTCCAACTGAGACGGAGGACTGGACCTTGGGATCTCAGGACTTGGGTGTGGGAGGTGGGAGGAGGGTGCAGGTGAGCACAGAGCATGTCAGCTGTCCTCTCCAGTCCTCTGCCACATGGCCTTGAGACAGGGTCTCTAACTGAACATAGGACTTGACATTTTCAGATAGGCTGGTTGAGCTCTCTTCCTGCCTTCGTACCTTATGCTGGGACTGGAGCCCCAGTAGGGTTAGGGTTAGGGTTAGGTGCAGGCCATGCCAAGCGGGGCTTTATGTCAGCTCTAGTGACCCAAAGTCAGGTCCCTATGCTCACTGGTCATCTGGATGTCAGCTTTCCTAAGTGTGTCCCAGCCTGGCCCTCTGCTGGCCATGAGCCCTGTTCCAGTTGGCCACATCAACTACTCCTTAGTCATCCACTTCTCAGATGCCGATGACCAAACACTATCTTCTCTGGATGTTTTTAAACAGCCTGTGTGTCCCTCTCTGTGTGGTCAGGAGCTCACTGTGTACAAGATGGCTTCAGGCAGAATCTTCTTGCCTCACTCTTCAGCTCTTTTAAATACTTTGCTCTCAGGCAGGTGGAATCTGGGGGATGGAGTGGCGGTCAGTTGGCAGTGTTCACACCTCATGTCCTCAGATTCTGCATCTCAGAGCATAAAATGACTAGGGCCTTGTAGGAAGGAAACGGAGTCATCGTCCTGGTGCCTCTGTGTTGTCAGTTCTGTTGTTTCGAGCTTAGGAAAGAACCACTCACATCTGCTCACAGCTCTAACTCACCTCAGCCACACAGATCAGAGAGCCGCACACTGAAAACGTGGTGAGTCAGAGTATGAGGCAGCCATTGTTGAATGTGTTTCATTTGTAAACAGTATCTGTGCCAGGCTGGGTGTGTGGGTGCACATCTTTGATCCCAGGACTTGGGATGCAGAGTTAGGCATCTCTGTGAGTTTGAAGCCAGCATGGGCTACACAGTGAGACCTTTCTTTTAAAAATACAAACAAACAAACAAACAAACAAAAAAAACCCAACAGCCTGTTATCCAAACCATGCCATTTCCTAATGAACAACAACCAAGTGCGTGTGACTAACTGACTGAGACTGTGCTTTCAGGGTTATGTGGCAGCCTGCACCGATTCTGTCCCTAGAATTTACAGAACCAACACAGGGGAGACTGTGCTATTCTTCCATTACCATTAGAAAAGGGACTAACAGGAGTTAAAAGGCCAAGGCCAGGGAGGAAAGGCCTGAGGTTTGCCTCACCGGACTGCTACCACAGGTCAATTCAAATTAGATCAACATACAAGTGAGTGTACTGGCTATGAGCTCAAAGCCCAAACCATTTATTTTTGTTTGCTGATTTTTATTTTAAAATAGCCTTAGTTAACCTGGCGCAGGGCAGCTATCAATCCTCTAAACTACGTCCCACAGTGGGGCAGGCATGGGATCCCTGCCTCAATCCCAGGCCATCTGTTTCCAATAACTTCTATCAAGCTCCCTCCCATCCATAATCCCAAATACTTGCTCATGTTCTTCCTCTGGGCCGGATTCTCCATCCACACCGGCCGTGTGTTTCTCCATTTAACCCATGGCGGCCTTCCTTTCTTCCCTTCAGGTCTCTCTTTTCTTTTCCCCAGGATTCCTCTCTCTCTCTCCTCTAAGCCCCACCTATCTCCTCTGCCCTGCCCAGGTAGGGTGACTCAAAGCCCAACCTGTTTTGTAATGTAATATATCTCATTTAAGTTGCTTCTGCATTGAGCCACTTACAACTCATACAGCATTTACCAGAAAACTTCTTCAAATACTTACTAAGTGCTATTACAATACTTTTCATAGCTTTGTGAATCTGTGAGAAAAAGCTCATTGAAGATTAGTATAGATGCACCTTGAGTCACCAGACAGATAGGTCTCTGGTCAAGGGAATTTACACGACAGAGGCACAGAGATCCTACAGAACCTTGCCTGTATCACCTAAATAAAAGCAGTCGACATTTGAACCAACAGGTTGGCCTTCCAGCAGGTCCTGGATCTGGGTCCCTGCCGTAAGTTCTTGGCTTGCCATCCCTGTCTGATGGAACAGAAGCCGTGAGCCAGATGAACTCTGTCCTTCCTGGCTGGCCTTGGCCAGGGTTTAATCACAGTAGCAGAAAACAACTAGAGAGAGCAGGTGACCTCTAGTGACTGCCAGCTGCCAGCATGGTCCCACCTCCAGAAGGTGTCTATAGCCTCCAAAGATCCCCACTAGCTGGAAAGCAAACATTCAGGCAAGAGCCCGTGGGGACGTCTCCTCCCACATAACCATGGGTGTCCATCGATGAGATCAGCACTGTCAAGATCCAGGCACCTCAACAGGCACATTCCATAGCCTTGACAGATCCTAAGTAGAGTGACTTTATCTGATGAGTCAACAATTCATAAATAAATCTTTGAAAACTAATAACACCAAGGAAAAGAATGTTGTTGGCAAAAGTGAGGAAAATTTATTAATTAAGCTCTTTTAAGATTAGCAAGGGTAAAGAGTATGTAGTACTAATTTTAAAAGTAATGCCAGACATACTGAAAATTGTGTAATGTGGAGAAAGTATAAATTACATAGATACAAAATTTGTTTTTGGGGAAAAAATGGTAGATGGAAGGAAAGAAGAGGGTTTTTGGTTTTTGTTTGTGACACAGGGCTTTTCACCATGTCGCCGTGGCTGGCCTTGAGCTCCTGCTCCTCCTCCTTCCATCTCCAGAAGGCCAGGACTGCAGGCACAGCTGCCGCTGTCGTGCCCTCTTGAACCACTCTTTTACAAGGGTTTATCTTGCCCAAACTTGAGCACCGAAACCAATCCCACCAATTTTGTTGAATCACCGTGTTTAATGCGGTACTAGATAGATCCAGCAGATGGCGCTCATATATTTTTCTAACTTAATAACTTAAAAACAGAATTGCTTCAACTGTATTTCAGATCAGAAAGACTGAACCAACCCACAGAAGCAAACACATTTTGAAATTTCCTAATTACCACAGAGAAGCAATGCTTTTAAGGGACGCAAATGCACATTCATAGCTTGCAAACAGCTTACAATGGCCACTTTCTAGACTGGCAGCTGGTAGAAAGCAGGCATGTGTGACTATTATCTGCCAATCAACAGCTTGGTAATGGAAGCTCCTAGCGACCACTGAGAGACTTACAAACTTTTCCTATGATGGGATGTGGGGTCATTATTTTTCTTCTAGTTATTTTATAAACTGTCCGACACAGATAGGTTCTGGAATTGGCAAAGATTATCACTAACCTTTTTTCAGTGAAGTAAACAGGTTCAGAAATACTGAGAAATAAAAAGATAGGGTAATTCAACCAAGAAAGCCAACAATGAATGCATTCAGCTTACCTAGACAACTGACTTATATTGAACTTATTGATATATATGAATGAAATAAAAATACTAATTGAAAAAAATAAAAAAATACTAATTGAAATCATATTTCAACACACACTTATCTGAATTCTCCCTCTGTGCCAGACAGACACTGCTGTGTCCTGAGGGGAAAGAACAGTGCAGGACAGTGGCCCTCCTGAGACCTAGGGCTGAGTGACAGCGATGGAAGAGAAAACGGAGGCAGACATTGAGATTGGACAGACATGGAGCTGAGTGAGGGAGCTGCGTTAAGGCTTCTGAGGCTGTACTAGGGAGCATTTTATTTTATGGTGGTTTCTGGGGCTCAAGAGTGGGTCCATTACTTTAAGATAAGACTGAACATCAGGGCAGAAGGAGGGAGAACAGAGGCGGGATCAAAGTTTAAACTTTCTCCAGAAAGGCCTCGCTCCCTGCAGTCCGCCATCTTCCAAGCACCAAGAACAACGTGAGCCGACAGCAGGATTTCATGGGTAGTTGGAAACGAGCGAGAACACTAACTGTAAGCCGGCAGATTCTTCGGAAGCAGTGTCAGATACACGCCTGCCTTAGCAGACAGCCAGGACGAGGCCCACCTGACAGACACTGCCGTCCCTCAGGCAGCACTTACCAATGACCCGAGGGTAAGACACCTACTAAAACACACAGGCCTACTGTGTGTAAAAGACTAACAAAGAAAGAGGGACAGGTTTTTAGTCAAGAGATTCCCAGGCCTGTTTCTGATTCAAGCCTGTTCTGTTCTGAGGCCCTTTCTACCAAGGACTGTACCAACACTCCCATCTGCTGATTTCATGGTTTCAGAATCAGAGGCTGATTTAAATAATTCTCAACTTTCTCTGATAATAGCTGTTGGGTAGATTCTTAATTCCAAGCAAAATTTAAAACCAATATTCTTTAGGGTATGTTATCAGTGGAGTGTAAATAAAGAACCTATCACAGCTCTTTGTGAGACCTCACACAGATGAGACCAGTCAAAACCCCGATTCTGTCTGCAAAGCCTACAGTACATGCTTGGTGTCCACCTAGCGATCAGTAGCGAGCCCCGACTCCCCTGGGTAAAGATGCTCTTATGAATATGATCTGGGTTATGATCTGGATGTTCTACAAACTGCGACTGGCACTGGATTTAGAAATTCTACAACACGGATCCTGTGCCCCGCCCCCTCCTCCCCCCACCCCATCCCCCCAGGCCCCCCCATCCCAATGCCACTTGCACTATAGGGTTTTCTTATCTGACACCCACAAAACCTTTCAAAACTGACAACGCAATGGTGGCTTCAGTAACCACAAAGCTGGACCCAGAAGTATTTGTTAGTATTGTATTTGCATCTATTAGATGGAGACTAAGAGGGTTTTATGTTAACAAGATTTTATTTACCAACTAATTAGGATGACAATTTATTAGAAGATGAAAATAATGATCTTAGAATTAAGAGAGGCACGAATTCTCGTGGTTGTAAAGAGAAAACTGAAAGCGTCTCTCTTGCTCCACGGGCCTCAAACAGCTTTGTATCAGCCATAGTTATTAATTTCACATTTCACTTGCGCTTTATTTTCCCAGACATCTGAACTCCGGTGCTGTTGGTTTTATTAAGGCTTCTTAAAGATAAATTTGCGGCGTATCAGAAGCAGGGGCTTAGTGAGCACTGCAAGCGGAAGCCTTGCTCTGGGTACTCCCTGCAGCAGCAGCTGCCAGGCCGGCCTGCCTTTGCTGTGCTTTCTTTCCTCCTCCCATCAAGCAAGTGTGCTCTTATAACACACACGCGTGACCTCGCGCGTTCTTCCTCACATTGAATAAACTCAGGGCTCCACCAGTGAACGGTAGTAAACTCTTGCTTCTCCTGGGTTGTGGGGTGGTGTGTGTTGGGGTGGTTGTGGGTGTGGTTCTGATACAGTCTCCCCCATGGGTTATTAGTCAGGGTTGTGTCAGGGTTACTTACTTCACACCCTCAGTGAACTACATAATAAATGAGGCTTAATCCCCAGTGTGAAGCCAAAACAAAACAAACAACCATTTAACTGTAAAATACAAAGCACAAAGCCAGCTAACTATGAGTTCCTGCCTCGAGCATTTTCTAAGATAACCCTGCTCCACTCTTACATTTAAAAAAAAGAAAAAAAAATCTGTTGCCTTAAGATAAAAGGCCACGAGCCTCCAAGACCCAATCCCTGCTTCATTCAGGCCAATCACAGAAAATAGTTTTCATTTTTAGTTCACCTCCTTAAAAAAATGTTCAGAAAATGTTCTGAACTCAATGTTGAGAGGCAAACTTAAGGTTTTGTTGTTTTGGTTTTTTTTTTTAATGACAAAGGAGCTAAGAGAGGTAAAACAAGCAAGAAAATAAATTTAAAAAAAAATCAAATTCCACCTACAACATATCAACTCCAAATGCTGAAATGCTCTCTAGTTTGCTGAGCAGCTTCAAATAACAGATTTTATAAACAGAGCACCTTAGCCTGGTGTGCCCACGACTGAAACTGTCTCCTTTATTTCTAATCCTGTCACTGAACTGCTACTGGTTTCTGGACTGCAAATAAATGATCTATTTCTTCAAGCATGGCATAGTTATTAATGATTGATTAGTACAAAATAGAAAGGGCCTTTGTCTTCAGCCGAATCTGAGAGCAGGACTTGTTCAGCATCTGTCCATCTGCAGGCATCTGACGTGCCCATCTGGGATGAGACTCAATAGACTGTTCATAGCCGAGTCCCCACTCCACAGCGGGAGGCAACCCCAGTTTACTGTTTCCAAGTTCTAGTTCATTACAATACAATGACCTCAACAAGTTCCAAGAAAAGACAGACAGGCAGGCAAATCTTCTTTAATCTGTTTCTTTTACAAAAGAAAACATGTTATGAACAAAACAGTGACAAGGCAACTACATTGGCTGCACAATCCTTACAACTTTCACTTTTCTTTGCATCTCCCTCCCTTTCAACAATAAGGTCTAAGGAGAGAGAAAGGAGCCCTCACTCGGGCCATGCCCCATATATACAATTCTTTCTATTTCCCTCTAGCCGAGTGGCTCCATCAACCAGCAGGAGAATATGCAGCAAAGCATACACTCTAGTGTAGCCTCCCGCAGAGAGGGAGAAGTTAGAGAGGCTTCTTGAAAGAAGTAGGCTGTCACTAAAGATCCACAGAGTCACGCCAGGCTGTGCAAGTGCAGTGCTGGGATTACAGGAGTTAGTCGCATTTTGCTCATGACTAAATGCACAAACAATTTAATGAATTTACTTAATGAATAAACATTCACAAACTACCTTTCTCTACAGCCACTTTCCTTCTTCCTGAGACGTATTTATACCCAGACAATTTCAATCAATTTTCCTTCTGAGAGTTTTATGACTCACAAATACATAAAAGGTGAAGACAGCAGCAACTGAGGAGACCTGAGCCCGGGAGCCAGCCAGCTGTGACACAGCCGCTGCTTCCTCTGCCTCCCTCAACACAGCCCAGGGTCACATGGCTAGTGCCGTGTTGCTCTGTCACACAGTGCTCATAGCACCATCCTTCAATTATACTGAACAGTGACTTAAATCTTGAGTTATTTACCTTGGGTTTTTTGTTTGGCTGGTTGATTGGTTGGTTTTTTGAGACAGGGTTTCTCTGTGTGGCCTTGGCTGTCCTGGACTCACTTTGTAGACCAGGCTGGCCTCGAACTCACAGCAATCTGCCTGCCTCTGCCTCCCAAGTGCCGGGATTAAAGGTGTGCGCCACCACACCTGGCTAGGAGTGATCACTTTTAAACGCCAGTTAACTGGGGGAGGGGGAATATGTACTGTCAGATACTCTAACCCTCCCCAAGTGAAGAACTCCCAACTAGTGCTGTCATGTGGAAGACAAGCAGCAGAGGAGCCACTGCAGATGTCTGCAGATGCCCGGACTTCACAGCTGAGAGACCTCAGGTGACCCCTGTCAACACACACTGTATGACTGGAAAAGACTAAGATCAAAGTAAGCACCTTTTCCTGCCAGAATCGGCACACACAAAACTGAATCAATAACCTGAACATTTCCTGCTATGTGTCTGACAGCACCTGAGGTAAGCTACGATAAAGAATGAAATGGACAGATCAGGAGGGACAGGCAGCTTAGGAGGCCTGGGACTGGGCGTCTTCTCCTGTCTCTTCCTTTAGAAACCATGTAAGGTCCTCTTAAGTAACAAGGTAACACTTGTCATGTAGACACACGACAAACCGGCCCCTCAGCTGCTCTGGACCTTGTCCGCACGGCTCTGTCCTGCCGGGGCTGCTCCTGTTGTTCTCTAAGTGTGGTCGAGCGTGGGGCGGCATCAGCTCCCGAGCACGCACTTCTTGTCCTGAAGATCCTTTTGTGCCAACATCTGAGAAGTAAACATGCGTTTTGTAAGGGGAAATGAATTCTGATGTGCTGGCCATCAGGCCCAGGGCCGTGCGCGTGCTAGGCGAGTGTACACACTACCCAGCTACACACCCAGCCCACACTCATTTCTTAAAGGGATCATAAGAAGGTTACCTAAATTTAGAACAGCAATAATCCTGGGAATTTCTGACTTGGGTTTTCCAAAGTTCTTGTAAAAAATATGAATCAAAACGTAATTGTAACAGTTTGAACTAGTAACCCCTCTCAGAAAATAACCATGGTGCAAAATACAGGGCGTCCAGTTAAATCTCTATGTAACACACCCTAAGCCACGAGTGTCTGTGGTAAGACACACTGTGCTCGTTTTTATGTTAGTTACAGGCAGCGCTCTCACATAACCTGAAAACACCCAAAGTTCTGGGGTCATGGGGGTCTGTAGTATAAAGTGCAGGGTTAGGTGGAGTCGGTGTGGTTTATGCCCGTGAGTAGCAGAGGTGGCCAAGCCTTAGACAGCTCGGGCACAGCCTTCCTCTCCCAGCGGAACTGATCAGTGGAAGGCTGGCAGCTGAACTGTGTTAGAACTCAGCATGAAGCTGCCCTGCTCTATGGAGCTGGCCCCACAGGAGCTTACAGCACCTCATGGCTTACACCCCGACTAGACTGTCACTCAGTTGCTTTCAGGGCGTTGTGGAGGTGCAAAGGCTCAGTTCCAGGCTGTGCAGTCAGCAAAGCTCTGCGGCCAGCAGAGGAGGCAGGCTGGGGAAGGGGCGGAGCAGCAGGGCTGAAGGGGCGGAGCAGCAGGCTCACCTGCGCCAGGCACTCCACTTCCGTCTGCAGCGCTCTGCAGGCGCTCTCCATGTCTTCTTCTTGATAAAGGTCTAGCTCCCGTTTAAGTCTGTTTTAAAGGAAAATCACTCCGTTAGTTTGACTGTAGCTTTTACAATAGTGTTATTACATTTAGACAGCAAGCTTGTAGCCTTAAAAATATCAGAATTTCAAATTAAAGTGAAAATATTTAGAAAATTTAACTCTATATGATTCTATATGAAGTTCATGGAAATTTGAGGGGAAAACTTCTGTTAAACTGCTGAGTTCTCCCCAGAGAAGCTGAACACTCAGGCGAGTCATTTGGCTTCCCTGAGCCTAAGCCAAAATTTAAGTTAAAAAATTATTTGTGACATTTACTTTTGCTCTAAAATTAAGGATACCATCATATAATACATCTATAATTAAAATATATGAGACTGAAAATGAAACCATCTTTATTTTTGCTAATTCTGTCTTTAAATGTTTGAATATTTAAATTTTGTCTGAATTCAGTTTGGAAAATAGGGAAGAGGCCCCTCCCCTCTGAGGAGCAATGAGTGATGTTTTATGGAGGTCACCCAGCGCCCTGTGCTGTGGCAGGGGTAGGGCAGGGGAGCTGACCCTGCCTGGCTGGTGTGAAGCTCAGGAGAGCGAGGGTGCTCTCACAAAGCTAAGCAACTCAGCAGCAACAGGTGACACATATTGTCACTTTACCCTTGCTGAGCCCCAACCCTCCAGGGCGAGGGGCTTAGCCCAGCTCCACTCCCTGAGAGCCAAGCACAGGCACAGCAAGTGCTCTGCGGCAGCCTCAGCACAGCCAGGCGAGGTGGCCCCCTCAGTGCAGAGTCAGGAACACGTGTGCAATGAGCATCGCCAGGTGCGGCAGCAAGAAAACTGTGCAAGGCAGCAGAGGCAGGGATCGGGCAGGGTCTTAGAGGACTACAAACCAACAGAAAACATGAGAAAATGGGCACAAAAGAAGCATAACCAAACCTTAACCCTTAACAGGTTACTTATAAAAGTTATCCAGTGTCTAATGAAGAGATGGAACAGTGTCCACTGCATCAGTAACCACCAGGAACAGCCAGGAGGGAGGCAGAGGCAGGCAGAACTCTCAGGAGGGCCAAGGCGAGCCAGGACTACACAGTGAGACCCAGCTCAACAAGGAAAAGGGAAGCAGAAAGGAGGGGAGCAGAGGGGAGGGGAGGGGAAAGGAGGGGAGAAGAGGGGAGGGGGAGGGGAAAAGAGGGGAGGGGGAGGGGAGGGAAGGTGGATTTTAGTGCCCTGGTACAGGATAGTTCATTCCTTTCTTTTACCACCCCCGACCCCCACCCAAGACAGGGGTTCTCTGTGTAGCTCTGGCTGTCCTAGAACTCACTCTGTAGACGAGGCTGGCCTCAAACTCACAAAGATCTGCCTGCCTCTGCCTCCCTGAGTGCTGGAATTAAAGGTGTGTGTCACCACACCCTGGCTCCTTTCCTTTGCTTTTAACCCACATCTTTACACTTAAGGTTTGGGAGGAGGTGTTGGTAGGAACAATATGCACGGCTATTGCTCTTTACTGTGAAAATATCTTATCTTCTGCCTGGCATGCTGCAGCCAATTTAATGTAGTTGCTTATATGGTGGGATTCAAAATACAGTTTTTTTTCTCCTTCTCTTTTATCTTGGAGGTTCCCCATTCCTTCTCCTTCCTTTCAGGCTACGAGGGGGCTGCCTACTATCTCCTCAGGTATCAATGTTTTTATTACACCCAATTTAAAATGTCTACACAGCTCATAGCATGCACCTGACAGTCTTATCAAGTGATACAACACAGCTGCACTTAGACAGTTACAGCAATGTGTTTGCAATTTTTCCTTCAACTTTTTTATTCTATTATCATCATACATTTCCCATATATTATGAATCTATAATACAGTGCTAATATTTTTCTTTGTTATTTCTTCTGTAAGTGATGTATAATCCCAAGGGGCATTTATATTTACCTATGCCCAGTTATTTCTGGACTGACTCTATCTTTCTATTTGGAATCACACCCTTCCTCTTGAAAATCTTACTCTCACCTTCTTTATCAGTGTGGTTGTGCTGGCAAGGAGTTGACGGGCTCGTCTTGCCAAACACTGCTTCACCCGCAGCCCTCGCTGCAGTGTCAGGCCTCACTGCTTCACCCGCAGCCCTCGCTGCAGTGTCAGGCCTCACTGCTTCACCCGCAGCCCTCGCTGCAGTGTCAGGCCTCACTGCTTCACCCGCAGCCCTCGCTGCAGTGTCAGGCCTCACTGCTTCACCCGCAGCCCTCGCTGCAGTGTCAGGCCTCACTGCTTCACCCGCAGCCCTCGCTGCAGTGCCAGGCCTCACTGCTTCACCCGCAGCCCTCGCTGCAGTGTCAGGTCTCACTGCTTCACCCGCAGCCCTCGCTGCAGTGCCAGGCCTCACTGCTTCACCCGCAGCCCTCGCTGCAGTGTCAGGTCTCACTGCTTCACCCGCAGCCCTCGCTGCAGTGCCAGGTCTCACTGCTTCACCCGCAGCCCTCGCTGCAGTGTCAGGTCTCACTGCTTCACCCGCAGCCCTCGCTGCAGTGTCAGGCCTCACTGCTTCACCCGCAGCCCTCGCTGCAGTGTCAGGCCTCACTGCTTCACCCGCAGCCCTCGCTGCAGTGTCAGGTCTCACTGCTTCACCCACAGCCCTCGCTGCAGTGTCAGGTCTCACTGCTTCACCCGCAGCCCTCGCTGCAGTGCCAGGTCTCACTGCTTCACCCGCAGCCCTCGCTGCAGTGTCAGGTCTCACTGCTTCACCCCAGCCCTCGCTGCAGTGTCAGGTCTCATTTTCTTCTCCTTTTCCTTTAGCCAATGTGTCTTTTTGTCCTTTTTCCTGCATTGATTTTCTCTCCATGTCTGTTTTTTAGAGATGTAAATATTACAGAAGTTGAATTTCTTCTTACAATGTGATTGGTGCAGTCTGGGCTCTTTGTATTATGTTAGAAGTATTTCATTGTTTTTATAAAGTGTTCTGGTATGATCTCTCATGTGTGCAACATTATGGATGAATTTCAAGTGTACTCTGCTTAATCTTAAAGGCAAACCCTAGAGGCTATGTAGCACATCACCCTGTTTACATGATGTATTAGAAAATAGAACAAGGGCAGGTGGAAGCAGGTGCTAACCTTAAAGGGACAAAAGAGAACATCTGAGGCTGATCCAAGAAGTATTCTGTATCTTGAGTTTGGTGTTGATTACACAGCTGTGTTTTCCAACTCACAGACATGTATAATAAAAAGGTGAATTTTGCTGGCTATAAGCTAGACTTCAACATAACACGCTAACTAGGAGGTAGAAAACACTACATAAGCAGCATCCCACTGAGGTAGGGCATGCACGCCCAGATGCGGCTGGTAAGCCTCCTCAGTGGGATCAGTAACAGAAAGACGACACAGGAGCACAGAGAAGATGAAACACAAGCCACATGTCCCCCAGGAAGTGAAGGTCCCTGCCCACCTGTGTGGGGAACACTACCCACAGGTCTGCACCTCATAACTGGACAGGCAGACGGCCTCCAGAGAGTTGAAAGAAGCTCTAAATGGCAATGGCCCATCATGATGTTCTTGTAGGTTTCTAGGACCCTCTGGATCCTTCTGTTTCCCCATTCTCCCATCCACTCACCTGCTACACTCATCGACACAACCCTCTGACGTCTCATCTTAAAAAACTCCCTTGAGTGCTTGGGTGGTTGAATCTCCTATGCCTACTTCCCCTAATATGAGTGTCCAGTGTAAAAATTCTCAGCACAGCCTTCTAATGAACCAGGAGAAAATCTTAATTATTTGAAACAAATATGATTATCCTTTAAAGTGCTGAAACTATGTTTGAAATACAAAAATGTATCCCTGATAAAAACATTAAGACACTAAAGTCGACAAGACACATTTCTTATTCAGTAGACATCTGTCCAGAATCATGCAAGGATCTTATTTACTGGCCGAGGTCAGGGACAGGAACGTGTTGATCAACTTTAGTTTTTAATGTTTCTTTTTTATTTCTAGATTGTATGCCTTTAGTTATTTTCTCTACAGTAATTTTAATGGCATATACTAAAATATTTAAACATTATCCATAAAAACAACTAAAGGCATAACAGCTAGGAGAAAAAAGAAACACTTCAGTTTTCAGGTGATACAAGTATCTATATATGCAGAGTCAATGAAAATAAGCACAAAGAAAATAATTTAGGAATAAAAGTAGCATGCCCAAATAAATAGCCTTTATAACCACCAATAATGGTGAAGATGACTTTTTCTCAGATAGGAAGTCATAACAATGTTAATAATTCCAGGTTAACACCTCTTACTATGGCCACAGTGAAAACACAGGCATGTTTTACCCCTCTTGGTATGAGGCAACTGATCCTTAGGTGCATGTAGAAAAAAGTGAACATTCAAATGCCCTTGAATTTTGAAAACCTAATGCCAACTATTAAACCCTACTGCTAACCTGTGATAGTTGAGCTGTGGAAGTCTACTGTTAACGTGTGATAGTTAAGCAGGGCAGCACTGCACACAAATGGAGTCACGGGCAGAGGAGACAGACAGGGACTGCGCAGATGCACAGTTAGCGTGATGAAGGTGGCATCTCAGTTCCCCTGGGGAAGAAGATGGCTTTTCAATAAATCACACTGGGGCAACTGGACAACAACTTGCCAATGGATGCAAAACCTAAATGATCTAAAAGGCCAAACCGGGTCTATATTACACAGCATATCCACTCTAAATGGTTCAAATCTTTACATACTGACAAGTTGCTTTTGGTCATGGTGTTTCATGACAGCCTAGTGACCCTAACATATTAAAAACCATTATGAGACAGGGAAAAGCACAGGTTAATTGCTTTCTGTGCCAGGGGTGGACAGACCCCAACTGTGCTCCAAGTTACTGCCTTTACTCCCCTCAGTGACAGCCTGTTACCCGAAAGTGTAAGCCACATAAGGCCTTTCCTCCCCGAGCTGATTTTGGTTAGAGTTTTATCACAGCAGCTGAGATGAGAACAGAACAGTGTTTCTCTGTTGATCTCCACAGTTCAAGACTGGATGCCCTCTGGCGTCAGTCTGCACAGCGCTAGGATTACAGCTGTGTGCCACCATGGCCAGAGGTCCCGGCTCAGGTCCTCCTGCTGTGGGCAAGTAATCACTCAGCCATCTCCCAGCACTGTGGGCCATCTTTTCTACTTTCTATGACTTTTCCATGGCTTGACTTTCTTAATATGTTTCTCTGTATTAATTCATGTGGAGACTATTCTAGTGCTATTTTACTTTTAAATGATAAAGGAGAAATTCCTGTTTTATATGTGATTTATTTATAAAAGTGGATATGGAAAGTGAGTGTATGAAGAGGTGTAGTCAGGTGTCCATGCTTCCCATCACATGGGCCCCACTGGCAGGTAGCATCCCCCTCACTCCGGCCTGTGCAGGCCTGCTGAGAAGGGGCTGAGCTAGGCAGGCTTTCCCCTACTCCAGGCCCTGTCGTGGCCTCCACAGCATCTTCCCACGTTGTTTGGAACAGGGTCTTACTCTACAGCGCTGGCTCGCCTGAAACTCACTATGCAGACCAGGTTGGCCTTGAACTCAGAGATCCACCTGAGCCTCTGCCTCCGGAGCACAGGGATTAACGGCTAACACGCATTTTCTTTCATTGTACCCCAACCACACACCACCAGGAAGGAGTTGTTTAGCAAGTATATGAACACAAAAAGATCACTACAATGTTATATATTACTTACAAATACTATTTTTTTTAAATTTCAGGGATAAATATGTACATTTATATCAGAATATAAACTTGAAATCAATTAAGTCTAACACCAACCTTCCCCTATATTTCTGTAGGCGCTTTAATAACTATAGCATATGCCAAAATGTCATGACACAGGGACTGCTCCCAGGCTGAAGCTATATGATCAATGCTGCAGAGACATGTGTGTTAGTGAATAAATAATGGAGCTCCAAAAAAAAAAAAAAAAAGATGCAGAGTTGACAGAAATAGTCAACAAAATACACAGATACAAATGACCCTGAAATTAAAAGAAAATTTTCATCTATTGTAAATACCTTTAAAAGAGGAAGGCAATGCAGATTGGCAACTCAGATATGGTTATTTGACTAGAATTTTACAGAAACTTTTGAGCAAAGACTTCTTTTTACACTTGCCAACTTTGAGTTGACTCTATTATAAACAAGCAACAAATGCATGTGTACTTCTTTCTGAGTGGAGGCTGGGGTCCTAGTTGGGGTAATTTATTGTCACCATGACCAACAGCAACTTGTCAAGAAAATGGTTCCATATAGCAGTTCATCATCAAAAGCCCTGAGGGCAGAAACTCAAGCAGGACAGGAACCTGGAGACTTCTCTCTCTCTCTCTCTCTTGAGACAGGGTTTCTCTGTAGCCTTGGCTGTCCTGGACTCACTTTGTAGGCCAGCCTGGTCTCACAGAGATCTGCCTGCATCTGCCACCCTGAGTGCTGGGATAACAGGTACACACCACTGCGCCCGGCTTCAGGCTGCTTTCTTATAGAACCCAGAACCACCAGCCCATGGATGGGCCCTCCCACATCAATCACTACCTAAGGAAATGCTCTACAGGCTTGCCTGCAGCCCACTCTTATGGAGGCATTTTCTCTATTGGGGCTCCCTCCTCTGAGATGACTCTAGCCTGTGTCAAGTTGACATAAAATTAGCCAGCACAGCTCAAAAACATTTTCCATTACAGTGCTACTTATTCTAAATGGTGTCAGGAATATTCCTGCGAGCAGTAAAAGACATGTTTCTAGACACACAGCCATGCCAGTTTAAAAGCAGACAATGCCATTTAAAACCTGAAGCTCATCAGCTCAGCAAACGTGGAGAAGGCCAACTACAGCGTTCCAGACAGGAAACAAGCTATCAAGCAGTACATGTGCCCATGACCGTCTGCTCTCACTACATGTGAACAAACACGCATCCACATATGCATTCACAGGCGCACACACACACACACACACACACACAGACCCCAACAAGATGCTCTCGAAACTTCCCAAGGTTGTCCTGCTTGACGCACCAGAGGGGCCTTTTACGTTACAGCAGGACTGGAGTTTTTTCTTCAGTCAATACATCCTACTCTCATAATTTAAATATGTACACATATTTGGGTTATATATATATGTAAAATGCATGCTTATCAGTGTATCTGTTAGAAAGGTTGAGAGTATTTCAACCCCATAATGCATTTGAGTGTCTTATAAACCCAGGACCCTCACTGTGCCCTCTCTGACCAGCTGACCTGATCCAGCCTTCATGGAGGCGACTGCCTGGGAATGTGCTCACTCTCTATGAGCAGATGCAGATTAGGTTCTGTGTCTTTTCCATTGCAAAAGCTCTTCAGAAACACACACCAGATTCTAACTGTTCAGAGTGAAATGTCTCATGTTGACTTTGTAGATTTCTAACGCAAGCTTCTTGTTGAACCGAACATACAAATACTGGTTACACAAGATGTAAAATCACCCAGGAAAGGAGGCTTTTTTGGTAAAAGAAAAATGCCCCAAAGAATGGTCTATTTTGTTATTTGTACTACTTAGAGTAAAGAAGAAACAAAACAAAACATTGCTACAGTGGTATGCATGTAGGCTTCAATTTTTCAAAACCTACTTTATTTAGGGTTCTTAAACACTTCCACCTCCATTCTAACTCACTGACCAGAAGAAGGGGAGAAAGAACAGTAATAGGAAAAGGGGGTTGTGGGCATCTTTGGATGTAGTTCCTTGGGGCGATTCCACTCTTCGTTGTCAGGATACCAACATCCAGTCCAATAGCAAACACCAAACAGAACCATGAATCAGTATCAGCCACAGAAACATCAAGGCTCCACTAAATTGGCACAAGCAGCAGAAATGGCCAGAATCAGCCAGAATACCACTAGAAGTTCTCTAGAGCTTTCATCTCTACAAAATGAAAGGCAGCAAAGACCAGCAAAGTGCGGCCATGTGAAGGAGTTGTCTCATTGTCTGTGGGTTCTAGTTATGTTTTTCTACACATTACACACTCTTTCACTTGTCTGTTTTCAGTAAAATATTGCATGCCCTCTCTCAAGACAGCTTCCAGAAAAACATCAAATGCCCTCTCAAACGACAGCTTCCAGAAAACCATCATATGCCCTAACTGAGTTTTTAAAGAAATCACAAACTTACACTTTATGTGCACATATAATCCCAGCAATCAGGAGGTGGGGGCAGGAGAATTGTGCATTTTGCTGTCAGTTTTGGCTATATAATAAGACCCTGTCACAAAAAAGGAGAGAGGAAGGGAGGGAAGGAGAGAGGGAACACAATTCAGAGCTGCACACGTGGAGGCCAGCAGGAGGGCGCAGAGGGCAAGCCTTGCAGTAGAAGCTGACAAGCCATGTTTAGCCCCAGGAACCTATGTAAAGGGAAAGAGAGAGACTTGACTCCTGAAAGTTGCCCTCTGATCGCCATGGTAGAAAAACAAACAAACAAATGAAAAGCAAAGAAAAACCACAATCTGCCTAATTGAAAAAATACCGGGCATGGTGGCACATGCCTTTAATCCCAGCACTTGGGAGACAGAGGCAGGTGGATCGCTGTAAGTTGGAGGCCAGCCTAGTCTATAAAGTGAGTCCAGAACAGCCAAGACTACACAGAGAAACCCTGTCTTGGGGAAAAAAAGAGAAAAAGAGAGAGAGAGAGAGAGAGAGAGAGAGAGAGAGAGAGACAGACAGACAGACAGACAGACAGACAGACAGACACAAACAAACAAAAAAGCAGGGCTTCATTCTGATCCCTCTCAAGGAGGGTGCACCAACCTCCACTCATCACTGACCAAACAGCTACTGCCAAGCTGTGCAAGGACAAGGGAGCCAGTCCTGCGTGTTCCTGCTTCACAGAAATGTCTGTCAGAGACTCTGGGCCAGAAGGCAGAAGATGGTGCTCAACAGCTGCTGGGAAACTTGGCTGACTGTCCAGGTAGCCAGATGCCACTATCATGTCTATAGTTCTGGGAGCTGCTTGCTCTGTACTTCCCACAAGCTTAGGTAATATTTATTGCTTTTTGGGTCTCTGATGGGGTTGAAGACTATATAGTTATAGTCTCACAATTAAGCCTAAGTTGTTTAGGACTAAAAGTGTTTTAAAAAGATATTTTTAGATCTACATAATTTTAGGTTGTTGAATACAAATGGTGATACAGAGCTCTGAACTCACCAAGCAGGAGAGACAGCAGAGTACTTTCTCCTAAGGTGTCAAATACAAATGGACTGGACATTGTGAATCTAGTTATAACATGGACGTTTTCATAATTGTTTCAGATTTGTTCTTACTGTACACAGTTTATTATTGTAAGAGAAAGAGCCTTTTTATTTAGACACAAAGTGGAGACGTTGGGGGTTGCCCTGGTGCTATGTATACAAATGCTAAATTCTGGCCCCCAAGATCTGGCTGCAGTCCAGATGAGTGCATTGTCACATACACAGGCCTTTGCTGTGTAAGCTTTGCTCCCCAATTATCTCTGATTGGTTAATAAAGTTGCTAACGGCTAGTTACTGGGCAGAATAGAGGTAGATGGAACTTTCATTCCTGTGCTTGGAATCTGAGATAAGGACCAGGGGCAGGAGGAGGAAGTGGGAAAAGAGAGAGGAAGGAGAAAAAAGATGGAGAGAGAGGACGTGGCCTGATGGGGCAGATCCAGCCCAGACAGGACGACATATTGGCAAGTGACATGGGGAGTGAGGCTAGGAGGTGTCCAGCTTAGCTTAGAAAGTTAGTTTAAATCGTACCTGCCCAGTTACTGTGGTAAAGCTGTTTAAATAAGTCAACAGGTCTGCTGTTTAAATAAGTCAACAGGTCTCTGCTCAATTATTGGGGATCTATCCAGATCACGGAAAAGCCATATGGAATTTTTAATAAATAATCAGCAGCACAAACACATCTCATCTAACGTAAGCCCCCCACCCTCAGAAACTGCCCCAGAAGCGTAAATCCCTGTGGGGACTGAGGCACAGTGGGATGCTCTCCGCACAGCCCAAGCTTACTGGGAATGGGGAAGCCCTGAGCTCCTGGGGTGACCCATACGTCTCAACCTGGCCAGTGTCACTCCCCCCACACTGAGTCAGACGGCTGCACAGAGGGAGAGGGGAGCCTAGGCCAGCTCCCTTTCTTCCACTGCAGACAATCAGTCCCGTGCAAATGACGGTGCCCTGGCAGCTACTACAGATGGTGTCTGTGCTCCAATCTCACAGCACATGAGGGTTTTCACACTTCTGCAGTGAAAATTCAATGACATTCAGGCTCCACCACTGGATGAGTATGTGTCAGGTACCACGTGCTGGACCATACAATTCCAGACTAGTAAGACAGACATGTCACTGAAACACATGAATTTAACAAAAGCCTAAACACTGAGAACTAAAGAGTAGAAGGAAGCTTCCATAATTCATTAATTCCTTCAGTTCCCTCTATTTATCCAATGCTAATATATCTACCACAGTATTAGACTGTAGGTAACACCGGTGCCCTTCTTACCTGACACACAGTAAAAATGGACACTGAAGCCACGCCTGGTGGCACACACCTTTAACCCCAGCACTTGGGAGGCAGAGGCAGGCAGATTGATGTGAGTTCGAGCCTGGTCTACAAAGCGAGTCCAGGACAGCCAAGGCTACATAGAGAGAAAAAAAAAAAAAAAAAAGGACACACACACAGCCATGTAATTATAAGACAGAATGTACTGTAAGAGAAAAAATGTGGGCTGTTATGAGTGAAAGCAGATGGTGTGATTTAGGAACAGGGAGGAGACTGTTTATAGAAATATTTCAGCTGATACCTGGGAAGGGTTACTGTTCAGCAGGGGTAGCAGGTTGAGTAGGGAAGTGGTAACTTTGGTGGGGGTGGGGTAGTAATTACAAAGGCCTTTAGGCAGATAAAAGCTTGGCAGGTTTGAGGTAGCAGAGGAAGAAGGGGCCATATTGAGGTCATTTAGGCCACAGAAGGACTTTAGATTTTACTATGCTCACTAGGAAGCCAGTAGTGGCTTTAGGTTTTCCGTTTGTTTTTTGGTTTCGTTTTTTTGTCGTCCCCCACCCCACCCCCAACCCCCGAGACAAGGTCTCTCTTTGTAGCCTTGGCTCTCCTGGATTCACTTTGTACACAAAGATGGCCTCGAACTCACAGCCTGTCTCTGCCTTCCCGAGAGCTGGGATTATAGGTGTGCACCGCCATGCCCAGCTGGATGGCTTTAGTAACAGCAGTGATAGGCTCAATTACCATAGACCACAGGCTACCAGGATGAGGTAAGGCAAGCAGAAAAGGACTGTTACTGAGATTCAGTGAGAGAGACATCGTGATGGCTTGACATTGAGTAAAAACAACGGAAACACAAGTGGAAAAATTCAAGAACTATCCTGGGTAAAATAGCAAAGTATGGAGGTGGGTTAGGATAGAGTGAAAGACATGAGCCATGCTTGGACGGCAGCATTAGCTCCTGGGGAGGAAAGTGGGAGGCTGGAGGAGTGAAGGCTGTGGCGTGGTCTTGAGAACCACAAGCCAGCGGACCCCGGCCTCTAAGACTGAGGCCTTGAGAACCACAAGCCAACAGACCCTGGCCTCTAAGACTGAGGCCCTGAGAACCACAAGCCAGCGGACCCCGGCCTCTAAGGCTGAGGCCTTGAGAACCACAAGCCAGCGGACCCCGGCCTCTAAGACTGAGGCCTTGAGAACCACAAGCCAGCGGACCCCGGCCTCTGAGACTGAGGGCGTTAGTGTCTGGTAGGGTTGTTCAGTGCACTGACCTGCGTGTTCCATGGGGGAACACTCTGTCAGCTTCATTTATTTCTATTCAATTTAGGTGAATTCAAGACTAAAAAGGAAAGACGTGGGGCGGAGATTACGTTACCAGATGCCTGTGAGCAGGACCCAGGGCAGGCAGAGCCAGGCGGGACCCTGGCAGACCAGAAAATGAGAGCAGAGCTGGGATACAGGAAGTGTGATAGAGAAGCAAAGCCAGTTGCCTGAGAGTCACAAAGCACTCTCTGGCTAACGTCTGTCCTAAGGTGCTCTTACCCTGAGATCTTGTGAGGCAGGTTCTGTTTCCAACCTTACGTTACAAATATGGAGATGGAGGCATGGGTAACTGCTTGCTCAATATCATTGACCAAGGAAGTAGTAGAAATGACCCTCCAGGTTTGCAGCCTGTCGAGACTCAGATTTTTATGCTCTCAGTCCCTTAGACTATACAAATGAAGCTGGTCAGTGTAAAAGGAACTTCTATCCTCCAGATGTAATTGTCTCTCGAGGCTTACTGCCTCTGACTGCTAACCTAGGCCTAGTTCTAGAAGCTTCTAGCCTCTGTACAATCTAATCCAGGCCTAGAATATTTTCGGCCTCTGACACTTACTGCTCACTTTTTCTACTTATTTCTACTTATTTCTGGCTGATTCACCTCAGCTGTTCTGGCTCAAACTGACTGATTCAATCTGGCTTTTCTCAGCTTCTGACTGAATTCTTCTACTTGGCCCCAAACTAACTCTGGCAATCTGCTCTAATCTTCTGGCTCCTTCTTATTTTCTGGCTTATTCTGTCTTTACCTGTGTCTAGCTTATTCTCTGTGAAACATGTCTTGTAAAAACTACCTCTGAACTCCTCAAACTGAACTGCCATGAACTCAACTCTATTACACTGCCTCCCAACTGACTGAACTCACTCAACTCAACTGCCTTTCCCTGCCCTCTCTTAAGTAGCCTCTCCTGTCCTGTCAAATTTTTCTCTGATTTGTTACTTTGTCTGCCCCTCAATTAGATGTCACTGTTTGGGATTAAAGGTGTGTGCTAAGGGTGTGTCTGTATTCTAGCTAGAGGATTAAAGGTGTGTGGTAGGCCTGCGTTCCAGCCAGATCACTCAGACCTAGGTCTCTAGATGTGATCCCTTGCCAGAGCAGCCATGTTGCTAGATTAAAATTCCTCCACAAGTCAGTCAGTTACAGAAACCTTCAAGTAGCTTCTGATGCATTGGCCCAGTTTCTGGATTACATGATAAACCCAGCAACATTCTCCAACCATCTTGTCTTGCACAGCTTGGTCTTAAAAACCTGACTGGGCAATGAGGGAGTGAAGCAGGACAGAGGGATAGGTGGGCACACTTGCAGAGAAGCTGGGATTGGGTGGCTTGTGCTTCCTCTACTGGAACAACACAGGCTGTATACGCAGAGCTAAGCCCACTTCCAGAAGGCACAGCACTAGGAAGGCTGAGCAGTCTCAGTGGGAGGCCACAGGGTTGCAGCCTCAGATCATCAGGGAGGAGGGGAGACGCTGCAGGTGTTAGCGACTGTGCACACTGGCCAAACCTTCACAAACAAACACCTGTACATGAGCAAGGCTTTGTCACTACCTCTGAGCCTCAGCAAGAGCAAAGCTCTGCCAGTTCCTTCCCATGGGTCTGCAGCACAACTGTCCTTGACATGGCCTTGCCCACGGCAACGGTGCGCATTCACTCAGGACCTAACCCGCTCCGCTCGTTCACTTAAGCCTTTCTCAGGACCCTATGGCTAACTCAGCACATTTAGTATGGGTTAGCTCCTCCCACCTACTCAAAACAGAAGCTTTGAAATAAATAAGCACTGTGATATTTGTAAGTAGGGAACTGTTACCTATAGGGTTCCATTATACCCTTGCTATTGCAAAACAGTAAAGTTGGCATTCTGCATTAAAGACGAAAACAAACCACCTGCAAAACAGACTAACTCTAAAAAATATAAACCATAATACTTACAAGTTTTACACACACACACTCACACACTCATACACATGCATACTCACACACACACACTCACAACACACACATACACACACCCTACCTCTTTGTCTAGGGTTTTAGTTAACTAGAGTCTAATCTTCTCACTCAACCTCAATCTGGAAATATCAAATAGAAATTTCCAGAAATAAATAACTTATTGTAGAATATTATGATAATTGTTCTGCTTATTATTAGTTGTGGTTATTACTTACTGTGCCTAATGTATGGATTAAACACTCACAGGAATGTATGTTTATAAAACAACAGTCTGCACTCAACGTAGCGCTGTGGCTCCAGGCAGCCCTGGGATCCTGGAATGCTTCCTTGACTGTAGGGAAAAGATACATGCTCCTTGCTATGCAAAGCTACTTGTGAAAAAATTTCAGATCTCAGTTGCCACAGGCACCTGGAGCCAAGGAAACTCAAGTGGGTAAGGGAGGACTGCTGAAGACAGAGACACACAGCATAGCAGTGCATGCCAGTAATACGGACAGCCTGAACATAGAAAGAGGCCCCATTTCTGTGGTCAGAACTGACAGGTGGTCTGTGCACATGGTAGCTACTAAATACTTTACAATGCACAGGACAGATGCCTAAAATAAGAATAATCTGGCCTAAATTTTAAATAGTGCCAAATCTTGGAAATCCTGCTGTAAACCTTATGAGGTCAAATCTGAAATTTTAAGAAAAATGCAGCTAGTATAGAATTCAATATGCTTTTAAACATATACAAAAAAGTGTTACAAAAATATCAACTTAGTTTTGGCCTTTTTGATGAAGTTCAATAAATCAGTATCATTTACCTTTAGCTACTTGCTATTCCACTAATGAAAAGTTAATCTTTTTTCCAAAAATCTTAATGTTCAACACTTTTATTTTCTTTAGAGCTTTTTTTTTTTTAAACAAAATACACTGAGAGAGAAAATAAGTATACCTACCAAAAGATTTAAAATGTGAAATGGAAGACATTGGCATCTTGTTAGTAAGTACGAAGATGAGGGACGGAAGAGGCACACACACTAAGGTTTCTTTTTCCAAACTCCCTGCTACCATTTGTGAAGGAAATGCATTCTCTCACAGACTGAGGCACTGGTATTACCTCAGAGGACTTGCTTGTGATCGAGTGACAGAGCTGGAGCTCATACTGGAGGCCCATCCACAGCCAAGGACAATGACAACAGTGGGCTCTGCCATGTAACAGGTGTGAGCAGCCAGTGAGCAGACTGTTACCACAGGAGCTCATCCCTCAGGTGTGAGCAGCCAGTGAGCAGACTGTCACCATAGGAACTCATCCTCCCTCAGGTGTGAGCAGCCAGTGAGCAGACTGTCACCACAGGAGCTCATCCTCCCTCAGGTGTGAGCAGCCAATGAGCAGACTGTCACCACAGGAGCTCATCCTCCCTCAGGTGTGAGCAGCCAGTGAGCAGACTGTCACCATAGGAGCTCATCCTCCCTCAGGTGTGAGCAGCCAGTGAGCAGACTGTCACCACAGGAGCTCATCCCTCATCACACACATTGCCCCAAGAGCCTAATGTTGTATGCTCATAAAACTTGACACAAAATTAAATTGCAAATATTTTCTTACAGTCTTTTACAATGGTGGCCAGGGGCAATACTCTGTTAATAGGAAGCATGCGCTCATCTCTGTGGACACATTTCCTGTGTGAGGTATGTGGAAGCAAGCGCCTCTGACTTCTCTCTAGATTCAGTAATGTGGTTGTCTCTTCTATGAATCCTGGAACTATGGGAGCTTCTTTTAAACAACACTAGCAAACATGGCCATAGAATGTCAATAAACAATCATCAGATAAAAGAACTTAAGGTCCTTTCTCCTTGCACTGACAGCAATGCAGTTTTAACACCCGTCATTACTACAGCACACTGAGAGCACAGGCTGAGAGACTCAGGCAGAAACATCCACTGCAAGCAACACAGTCAGTTGTGACTTTCACTCCAGACTGTAGAAACATTAAATATAATGTAAGACATGACAGCGTGGGAGCTGCACTAACTCCTGGATGATGACAGCTGTGAGGAAGAAGTTAAGGTCATTCCCCACCACCACCCTGTGCACCGTGCACGGACATGGAGCATGTTCTGTTCTGGCCAGAGCAGAGGTTGCCTATCAGCAAGTTCCAGGACACACATAGGTGGAGACATTGCCTTTATCTGGGGCTTTTAAAACACACTCTTTACACTGAAATCTAAAGTTAATTTATACTGCAATTTACCGTTTACTTTAAACTACTAGGCCTTCTGTACAGACATGGGAACACTGCTTACCGCAAGCATTCAGCGTCATGCTGAGGCTTCTCTTTGACTTTGGTTTTTTCTTCCTGCAGGTATTTGGTGGTACAAACAGCTTCAGTCTCTTCATCTTCAAGAACTAAATAATTAAGAAAATTCCTATCATCATTTAGGAATTCAACACAGAGGTTTAGTCACTCATGAAAAACTTATTTTTTATGTTGTATATCAAATATACATAACAAATGATTTTCATTTTCTAATTTAACATAGCAACTAAAGGCACAAAGGGTCTTCACAGAATTTGGCCTGTAATCCCAGCTCGTTAAGAAGCTAAGGCAGAAGGGCTGCAAGTTCAAGACCAGCATGGGCCCTTTCTTGAAACAAAAAAAGAAAGAAAGAAAGAAAGAAAGAAAGAAAGAAAGAAAGAAAGCTGAGCACACAGCTCTGTAGTAGAGTGCTTGTACAGCTTTGTGAGGCCATATACTCAATCCCCATAGCTGGGGAACAAAATGAAATAGAAAAAACAAAACAAACCCAGATCTAACACTGGCCGATTGAGTTGAGGAGAAGCACCGTCCACCATGATAGGTAGCTGTAGACGCTGATGCACACAGTCATGCACACCATTTGTGTGTGTCAGCACGCACGACACATGGACTCATGAAGCTCGTACCTTTAAGCTTTTTCTGGAGAGTAAATAATTCTTGTAACAGTTCACTTTTTAGTTTTTGAAGTTCCTGTAACTGGCCACTGTTACATTCCATTGACTTCATTTCTAGAAACAAATACAGTTAACATCAAAAAGTTACCCAGGAATAAATGTAATCCAAGAGGTAAACAGTCTGTACCCTGCAAACTATTGCGGATGGAAAACAGTGAGGACAGACGCAACAGAAACAGCCCCTCCTTGTGGCTCAGGACTGCTGCTGCTCGCGCAGGGCCAGCACTCCCACAGACACTGCAACAGCACCCATACATACAGAGGGACAAGTGGAGAAGACTGAGGTTTGGTGTCTGTAAATGTCACCAGGACTAATCTGCCATTCAACAGGAACCTAGACAGCATATGGTCAGTTTAAGCCCCAGCTTGGCCTCCCTGACTCAGGTGACTAAGGAGCTGTTCAGTAATCTCGCCATGATGCAGTAATCAGCAGTATGGCAGGCTAACAAGAGGGAATGCACAAATACCCCACTGAACACCAATCAAAGAAAGACGGCACGGATTCCCAAGACAGCAAGAAAGGCACACCTGTAACAGAAGTGTGTTCAGGGTGACATCCACAGACTGCCAGGATCTGACAAGCTCCTGCAATCCCACTGGACTACCTTCTGCTTACGCGCCTCTACCCACTGCCCTTTACTTAACTAGTCAATGTCCTTAAGACATGCCTCCTAGTTTTCAATTTTCCTCTTCTGCCACAGGTTTTGTGACTCCAATCACATATTCCACAGGTCTCTGAGTCTTTAAGTCGTATTTCCCCCTCTGCACTCTCTATTGGCTGTTTTTGTCCTCATCAGATACCGTGAACCTCCAGTGCTCTTTTTGTTTTCATAAAGTATCTTTTATTGAGATATAACTCAACTGCTATATAACTAACCCTTTAAAGCACACAACTCGGCAGGCTGTAGGGCGTTAACAGGTATTATTCTGGACCGTCATCCCACTTCTGCCAGCGTGCACTGCTTACCTTCCCCAGATGCTCTCCCACTTCAGCACCCAGGGCTGCACTTGCTGTTTGTATGGTTTGCCTCTTCCACCCACTGAACCCAAGAGCCACAACATGCACACTTCTATGTCTGGTTGATTTCACACAATGCAATGGCTTTACAGTCTATGCTGTGCATGTGTCTGTGTTTTATTATTTTTAAATGAGCCCTTCCAGTCTATTGTACAATACACCTTGTTTTGTCACTCAGCAGCTGATGCACTCTGGGTTGCTCACACTCTGGGGCTACGTCAGTGCTTCTGTGAATACGTCTGTACGACTCTTCATACAGCATGCTTGGTTCTCTTAGATACCTACATGTAGAAGTGTGAATCCATGTGTTTTTAGGATGAACATTTTGAGGAATCACCTGTTTCCTGGGCAGTTGGACCACACACCTTCCTATAGCAACGAATGAAGTTCTCAGTGTCTTAGTGTTGCTGCCTGCACTGCCATGGGGCTGTTATAGCCACACCGGTGCTATTTCTCTGCGGTTTTGGTTTGTGTTTTCTTGATGACTCATAATGTTGAATTTTATCTGGCTGCTCCTATATTTTTGGGGTTGTGTCTGCTTAAATATTGTGCCCATTCAAAATTAGGTTATTTTTCAATATTTGTAAGAGTTGTCATGTTCTGGCTCTCACTCTTACCAGCTGTGTGACTTATAAGTAATTTCTTCCATTTTGTGGGTCTTTCCCCTTTGTAGATAACATCCTTTGAAGAAGTCTAGATTATCTGTACTTTGTACATATGTCATAATAATGCCTTTACTCAGGGCCATGGAACTACATCTGCATTCTGTTCTAAGTGGCTGTCACTGGCTCCCATGTTTAGGTCTTTGGTCCACCACCAGTGACTCTCTGTGCAGACCCAACAGATGCTTAATTCACTGGTTTGCACATGGCTGCCCAGTATTAATACTGTAATAAACTATTCTTCCTGCTGAATTATGTTAACGTTCTCATCACAAACCAACTGACCACAGATGAACTGTTTCTTGGCGTTAACTGATCTCCATGCCATCTTTTAACCAATTCCATATTATCTTTATTACTTTTCTTCTTTGGAAGTTTGTAACTGGGAAGTTTGAGTTTTTTCTCACCAATATCGGTATCAGTTTGCTGGTTACTTTTCAGGCTAATTTTGAGAACAGGTGTTATTGATCTTTACCTTCAACTAGTAGTGTTGTCATCTCAAAAGTACTGTGTTCCAATCTACAAACACAGACTTAAAAAAAAATTACTTAGTCCTTTGATTCCCTTCAGTGATGTTATGTGTGGTTCCTGTCACATGTGCCTTGAACCTGATGTCGAATGCATGGCTACGTATTTTAGTTTCTGATATTATTGTAGTATAATTATTTAATTTTTAAAAAAATTATTGATTGTGCATGTGAGTGCTGGCCTGAGTGTGTGTGTGTGCTTGCAGAGGGCAGAGGAGGTTATGTGATGCTGAGACTGGAGTTACGGATGGTTGTGAGGTACCTGTGGGTGCTGGAAACTGACCCTGCACCCTCTGCAAGAGCAGCAAGTGCTCTTAACCCCTGCGCCACCTCCCCAGCCCCTCTGACAGTATCTTGCATGTTGTACTTACACCCCACAGTTCTGTTGGGCTTACTGGCCCTCAAGCTGTTCTTGGCTTCCTTAGGATGGCGAAGAAAAGAGGTTACACTGTCAGCTGGTACACACACCTCAGAGCAACAGTTTTACAGAGGAAACGTTCACTCTGGCTCTTAGTCTCAAAGGGTTCAGTCCAAGTCCTTTTGGCTCTACTTCTCTTGGGCCCAACATGGGACAGAATATTAAGGGAAGGTGTGTGGTAGGAAAGAGTGTGCCCATGGAAGCAGAAGGTGGAAAGCAGAAGGAGCAAGCACCCTTTAAAAGCATGCCCCTGTAGTCTCCTTCCTGGGACTAGATCCTAACGCCTGCTAGCCCAACTGGCTATAATTACAGATCTAATCATCTCTTAGCATTAACAGCTGGGGACCAGGCCTTCAACACATTTCACACTTGAACCATAACACAAGCTCTTGTTTCCTTCACATATATATTCCATATTTATTTCTTCCTTTCTCGTCCAAGTGCCCTCTATCTGCTTTCCTACTGGACTTGACAATGTAAGCTCTCCAGCACTGCGCTGAGTGGACATGGCTAGTATGGGTACACTGACTTTGTTCTTAGATGGGAAAATTTTTCTTCTTTGGTCAAGAACAACATTAGCTTTGGGTTTTTCATGAATAACCTTTAAGCTGAGGAAAGCCCCTTCTAGTTTTAGTTGACCAGATGCTTTATCAGGACCTGGTGTTGGATCTTAACAATTATTTTCCTATGTTCGTTTATTTTGTAATACCGCCAATTATCACTCCACTATATTCATGTACCTGAATCGTTTTACGTTTGTTGGGGAAGTTTTCATTTTTCCTTTTAATTGCATCATATCTGTCATCTCTGTTTACACTTTTGCTGAGCCACTTGCCTCATTGCCCTAAGTTATAATCTGTTACTTAAGTGATTTTCTTATTGCACAACAGGCAGTATGTTTGCAATATTGTTGAATGTTTGAGGCTTGCTTTCTTCTAAGATTTTCTGATGTTTGTATTAACGGGCATGTAAGTTGCTTTGTAGTCAGGTTCAGACATTGTTTATAATATTTTTTTATGGGAACATTTAGTCTTAGCCTATTTTTATTGTTTTTTCAGATTTACTTTTTATTATGTAAAAGTGTTTGCCTGCATGTATGTATGTGCACTACATATGTACTTGGTGCCTGCCATGGTCAACATGGGGCACCGAATCTTCTAGAGCTGGAGTTACAGATGATTGTGAGGCACCATGTAGGTGGTTGGGAGCTGAAGTGAGCTTCTTAAAGAGCAGTAAGTGCTCTCCCACTGAACCATCGCTTCAGCCCTCATCATAGGCTGACAATCTTAGTGTAGTAAGGCAATACCCTTCTCTTTAACAGAGACTTTCTGTTATGACTTCATGGCATATCAGCACCCCTTACTCCAGGCCACTGCTCAGGACTGCTCGCTCGCCTCATTTCCCAGCACTTTCCCATGTGAGTACAGCTTAAAATCCCTCCATGTGAGTACAGCTTAAAATCCCTCCATGTGAGTACTGCTTAAAATTGCCCCAGGCTTAGTGTACATTTCCCCTGTGCATGGACCTGTCCTCTGAGTTCTAGCCTACCTGGTCTCCGAGTGCCAATCTTCACAACCCAACCATTTCACACTGCTTAGGCTCTTCCACCCACTGCTGATGAAAACTGCATCCTGCCTGAAAGCTGACCAAGAAAGGGCTGAACTAAAGTTTTTCTCCTCTCTGTATGATCACAAGCCTGCATTATTTCTTGCCCTGCATATCTAAAGTCATGTTTTCACATTGTTTTTCAGTCACCCACTGGTCTGTTTTGTGATCATGAGTGGGAGCTGTCTTCTCCACACAGCATCCAACCTCTCTCACAGATCTCACCTCTAAACTACACTACAAGCTCCTGAAAACATGGCCTGGACCTCAGCCATCTTTAAACTTCGGTTCTTATTTCTGGCACAGTATATACACAGCATATAATAGATTCACAAGAAAGCATGTGGAACTTAATTTAATTGAGGATATAATTGCTTTTAAGTATTTATTTCTAGCCAGGGCAAACGGCTAAAGAACACTTGCTCTTGCAGGAGACCCAGGTTCGGTTCCCAGCATCCACTTGGCAGCTCATGACTCTCTTTGGGCTCCTGCATGCATGTGATGCACAGATACTTGGGCATACACACAAAATAAAGTAACTATATTTTAAAATATGTTTCTGTTCATTAATTATGCAAAATGTCTACAAAAAGAAAAATCACAGCTCACAGCTGTGTGTCTGCTTGTTTCATAAATGAGAAGAACGGGACATGCTAATGGTTAAGTGGTGGCTTCAGGACTCCACATGGTCCATAGGACAGAAGAAACACTTGGGGCATCTTATTCCGCACTGTCAGACTCACTCCAATAAAACAGGCTGTGACACTTAGACAAGAATGCTGCAGAAACTTAGGATCTAAACACCCCTGAGATGGACCATGTATTGTTTCCATAGGATAAACACTTTGAAGATTTTATCTGTCTCTCTGTCTGCCGTATTTGCGAGTAAGAAAAGTAGGTGTGAAGAAATATACACAATAAGGCAGAAAGAAAGACCTAGCATAATGCAGGGGCCTTGGAAGGCTGAAATCCAGTCTTTCCTTGATGAATGGGGACCTTAATGGTCCTTGGGGGGGTCCCCTCATTTACAGTTTGAAAACAGACTGGGTGGCTGGCAGGTCCACAACTCTGATATAAACGTGTCCTGATCTGGCCTCAAGCATGTCCAACATGTCTACAGGCAGGGAGCCCTACTGACACCAGGCTTTGGTCTCAGGTCAGAAGGGTGAGGAGAAAACTGTCCTACTTGACAGCTCACGATCTGTCTAGCCATGGTCCTTTCTCTTGAAGACCGAGTCTTTAAGCACAAAAGAAAACAAACGTACCACCTCCCAACAAAACTCACAGAGCTGAAAGAATGAGCCCTGTGTTGTAGGGTAAGCTTCCCTCTCCACTTTTCTACTGCTTCACTTCTGCTTTATAATTTTAATGTACAGATTTACTGAGGTGCAACTGAAAAGAGTAATTGCTTTTAGTTTCTTCCTAGGCTTCCATCGGAAAGTATGATGTTGCTTTTATTTTTCCTGGTTTTAGCTTTTTGTTTGTTTGTTTGAAACAGATCTCACTATGTAGCACTGGCTAGCCTGAAACTTACTGTCTAGGCCAGGCTGGTCTTGAACTCAAACTCACAAAGTTACGACTGCGACTTCCTATTCAGTACTGGAGTTGAAAGTGTAACTAGGTTTTATGGTTATAAATATTAAGCCAAGGTAAGATAAGAAAAATTAATTATCAATCTTTTAATGAGAGTATTTTTCCATTCACTGAAAATCATTAATAGACTAATTAATAATGGATTATTAAGCAAAGTCAAAGTAAAATATGTATCTTATTTTCTACCCAGAAAAAACTGGTTCACTAACTGAGAGAAATTAACACAAGAAATTCTTTGAGAAAACATGTGAGGATCATGGAGGTTATTACCCTGAAGCCAAGTGATGAACTTTCAACCTACGAGCTACCAAGTGTTTAGAGTAACACTTGCTGTGTGTGTGTGTGTGTGTGTGTGTGTGTGTGTGTGTGTGTGTGTGCGTGCGTGCGTGTGCACACATGCCCTGAGAGGCTGGAGGTGCTGGGTCCCTGTTACTTCACAAATGTGTGTGCGTGTGCACACATGCCCTCAGAGGCTGGAAGTGCTGCGTCCCTGGAACTGGAATTACAGGTGGTTAAGTTCCTTCATGTGTTGAACAAATTTTTTTCTGGAAGTTTTTTCTAGAGACCATGTAAGTGGCAGTAGAGGTAGACAAAGGGATGGCTCAACTTTGAGCAGACAGTGGAGCCACCAGGACAGAGTGGTGGCAGTCACTCTCATTTGTCTTTGTGCCTGTCAGGGTTTACTCTTCCATTCCTGCTTTTAATTTGTGCCACCACATCTGTTATCCCCTGACACCTGTGTCTCCCTGCTCTAGCCACCCCTGGCTTCCATTTTCATCTTCCTTTATCCTGTAACAGTGGTCAGCCAGACAAGTGCACTGTGTTTTGAGCAAGTCCCGTTTTGACTCTTCACGCTGTTATTATTATCATATTATTCTATTCAAGTGTCTCCTTTCCCTACCAGACATCTTCCTTATTATTATTTGTGTATGCATGCACCATGTATGTGTGTTCACATATGTGTGTATACACATTGAAGCCAGACAACTGGAGAAAATATTGTCATAGTTTTTGGTGAAATCAGTATAGTGTTCACAGGCACACACATACACCAATCTCACTTACAAAGATTCAAAATTTTTAAATAAAATAATACCAAATAGAATCCAGTGACATATTAGAAGACTACAAGATCATAGTAAGGTTAATGACAGGATATTTGTTATTAAAAGTCATTACTCTAGTACATTTAGGGAGGAAATACGTGGTCTTTTAAGAAGAGAAGGTAACTGGAAGAGGAGAGGGAGAAAGCACAGACATCTTCAGTCTGCAATCACGATCTGTACTAAGCTCCAAAGAAAGAAGGAGCATTGTCTAATGCCATTTCTAGGATTCAGCAGCAATCTAAAAGCAACCACCAGTAAAACTGCATTTTAAAGATGGAATGACTATTGGAAAGCCAAGAGAGTTACCATTAGGCAGACAGAGTTATAACTGGAAACAACGAAATCAAGTTTAATTGTGTTAGGAAATCTGAATGCAGAAGGTTACTTTACCTGTAGACAGACAATGATCATAAGAAAACTCAATGGAGAAACCATCTAAAATATAACGGCACCTAAAGACATGGTAGCAAAAAAAATCAAGACTACTCAAACATGTACACTATGTCATGCACATGGTGGTCAGAAGACAACTTGTTGGAGTTGGTTCTTTACTTCAACCATGTAGGTCCCAGAGATCTCAGTCATGTCCTCAGGCTTAGCAACAAGCACCTTATACTGACAAAGCTTCTTGCTAGCCCATATTTAATTTTCTGAAAGGGAGTCTCAAGATTAGGAAGATATCAATTCTTTCTATGTTCATGAATAAACTTAATGTAACTAAAATTAAAATACAAGATACCTTTGACGTTTATAAAACTTAACTTTTACCTAAGAAAATTACATAGAATAATCAATATGAACACCAAGAAGAGAGGATTATTTCACTAGGTATCAAACTGTAATATGAAAAATAGATTAAAAACATACTAAGGAAAGAGACATAATACACAAACACATATTTAATATTAATTTAAAACATAACAAACGTAGTCATTTAAAACGTCTATAAACAGATGCACCATGTAACAAATAGCATTAAACAGTTAACCAGCCATTTGGAAGAGGTCAAAGTTGAATCCCTAACCCCTTGCAGCAAAATGGATTCTAGACAGATAGATGTAACCTACAAATAGTAAAACAGAAACAGAGGGCCTCCAAGATGGCGGCAGGTGACAACACTTAGCTCTGTCCTGGAAGGCACACAATGGAGAGAACCAGCTTCTGCCACCTGTCCTCTGACCTCCACACACGCCCATTTATAGACACTTCCCACACATACACTAAATAAAGTGTAATTATAACTTTAAAAAAATTATCAGGAAAATAGTGTAAGTAATCATGGAAGAGCTGGTTCAAGTTCAGTGTCAAAGAAAACATTTCTAGGCTGGAAACAAAGGAAGAAGACAGACACAGGGCTTTCACTGCATAGGACAACGTTACTGTAAAACTAGTTTCTACCTGTTTCCAACCCTCCCTCCCATTCGCATAGTTATGGGAAAAGTAAAAATTTAAACAATAAAGTAGGAGACAATGAGATGCGAGGCTGGCTCCTTGACTAGGGAAGGCCTGGAGTAGCAACAAAGATAGACACTATTCAGTGTAAAACTGTGTAAAACACCCAGACAGGCATTCTGTGAGTAGAAGAGCATCAGGTACCGTGGAGGCACACCTACCAAATCTACAGTTACGGGAGAAGACACAAGGCACAGGACTCTGACAGGATTTGTGGCACCATGACTTCTTTTCATCTTAGTGGCAGTACCCACGACTCCACAAGTTTGACAGCCATTAAGCCTGGGAAGCCACCCCAGAAATAAGAACCCACATTCCCATCAGCACCAGGGGATGCCCTGTGAGCATGTTATGTGTTTCCTCTAGCCAATGTCCATCAATGATGGAAGTGTGTGTGTGTGTGTGTGTGTGTGTGTGTGTGCGCGCGCGCGCGTGCGCGTGCACCTGCGTGACTGGCTCACGGTGTGGAGTATGTAGACCCCAGCTGCATGACTGTTGAGCATTCTATTGTATGTATGTATGTATCCACTGCTGTCTAGCCTTTCACCTCATGACAGACATTTAAATTATGAGCAGTCTTTAGCTATGTAAAATAAACTTCTAAAAAACATCTGTTGCAGACACAGGGTTAATTTTTCTGGATAATCTAGTTGTGATGGGTTTATAACAAATGTGCATTTAACTTTTAAGAAACTGCTAAGCAATTCTCCAAAGTGATTTTACTGTTTATTTTCCTTTTTATTACTATTACATGGGTTTCAAATATTTATTCTTACCAACACTTGATTTGGCAAGTCTATTTTGTTTTTGTTGAATGAATGCACAATTTTAGTTCACTGTAGTTTAGTATGTGTCTTCTTAATGACTAAAGCACTTTCCTATCAGGCCACAGGTCATCAGTACTGTACTGTGAAGTTCAAATCTCCCCCACTATAACTGGTCTGTGGCCTTCTCTTTTTAAGCTCTAAGAGTTCATTATTTTCTGAGGATCAGCTCATGCTTATGGATTACAAACGTTTTCTCTGTCTTCATTCTCCTAATTTTTTTCAGTTTAGCTTACTCCCACTGTGTATTTTTTCTTTTATGATCCACATTTATTATTTCCATCTAAGAAATCGGTTTATTTGAAAATGGTGGAAATATTTAGATTTAGTTTCACGTGTATTCATCGTGTGCCTATGTGAGTTTATGTGCACTATGTGCATAGAGGTGCACACAAAGGCCAAAACAGAGCATCAGATCTACTAAATCTAGAACTACAGGCAGTTGTGAACCACCTGATGGGTGCTGAGAACCAAACTAGGGTCCTCTGCAGGAGCAACCAGTAGTCCTAACTGATGAGCCATCCCTCTAGCCCTAATATTTTCTACTATGTTTCTGTTTTCCCTAGGAGATTCCTAGTTGCAATTTTAATGTTCAGGTATAAGTTCATCCTGAGTTTTAAAGATGTATTTATGTCTATATGTGCATATGGCATGTGTGTATGGGTACCAGCTGAGGCCAGAAGAGGGCATCAGATGCCTTGGAGTTGGAGTTACAGGTGGCTGTGAGCTGCCCAACATGGAAGCTGTTAGCCAAGTTCAAGTCCCCTGAAACACAGCCGTGCTCTTAAGTGTGGAGACACGTCTTTAGCTCCTCAGTGGTGTGTAATAGGCAGCTGTCCACCTGCTGTGGCACACTTACTGAGGAACCATTGTTTCACACATGGAACTGCCATTCCACCTTGTCAGCACCATCTCCCAGGTGGACTCTGGACTCAGGCTCCATGGGTCCCATGCTGTCCCGATGTGTCACGTATGTGACACACGTGAGGGAAAAAAACTTTACTCTTTTTTTTTTTTCAGTTTGATTTCTGCTTTAATTTCCAAATTTCTGTTTCCTTTTTTGTGTGCCTTTATTCTTTTGGGGATCTTAGTCATGTAAAACATACCAACCTCAAGGACATAAGAGGCATTTCAGATCCCAGAACTGGAGTCACAGGCAGCTGTGCCCTGTCTGATGTGGGACCCGATGCCCCTCCTCCTCCGGCTCTCAGGCAGGCTGCTTCCTGAGTTCTCCTTTGCCCTCTCCCGGATGGTACACAGAGGAGCATGTGACTCGCTCTGCCCAGCGCTGTCTTCTAACTGCAGAGACTGGCTGGCTCACACTAGTGCTAGTTATTAATGCAGATAAGCTGAGGTCTACTGTGTTATTTAGTTTATTGGTTTGTGCTTCCTTTCACATTTTATTCAGCCTATGTCAGTACGTTAAGATTACCTTTAATTTACGTGCTGTTCTGGCAGTGCATCTTTACATTTCCTTACTAGTTCTTTCAAGAATTAAAATAAAGATCTGTCAGTGAAGAAACCCCATAGCCCTGCCAGTAAATCACGATCTAAAGATAAAGCACAGAGCCTAAGCTTACGACTGTTTGTTCTGATCCGATATAAATCTACAACGATGCCTCAGAAAATCATTCAGTCAAGCATGCAGGTCAGGAGTAGGAGGAGGGGAAACTGTAATCAAGATATATTGTATGAAAAGAATCTATTTTCTTTTTCATGTGGAAAAAACACTTACGAATATTATTTTTCTGTGTTTCAGCAAAAGCCAAAACAAAAAGTCTGATCTCAGAAAGATTTAGTTACATCCATCCACCTCAGTAAGATTCTCTGGAGCATCCCAGTGAAGGTAAATGCCAAGAGCCCCTGTAGAACAGGAGCCAGCACAGGATGTCTCACAGAGGGGAAGTGACTCACAGGGAGGGACCAACAGGCAGGAGGCCACCACCCCACAGCAGGAGCGTGTCTGTGACTGCCTTCAGAACTGCAGGGGGTGGGGGGTGTCTCACCGCAGCACACTGACATCTGAGAAAGAGCTAACTGCTTTACTGTGAGGTTTTCAGATTAAGAGGATATACTCAAGAATTACAGGGGAGTGGCAACCAAGGAGACCCGCCTACAACTGGGCTTGGTTCAGAGTAAGGAAACCAAACTTGATAATGGACAGAGGCTCTGCAGCCTGGCGACAGGGGTGCCTTTGACATTCCCTGCTTCTATGTGTATTACAGTCCTGTCATCCCCCTTTCTCTTTGCCAATTGCTTTAATTCATTACCTTATCACATATTCAAATAAAATGCATGCAGACATTCCTGAGATGATAGCTCTCCACACCTCTCTCTAACCTTACTTTCTACTTTAGACAGGGTTGATGGGAAAATGAAATTGAGAGCAACAGTTCTGGCCCTATTACATATTCTGTCACATATGCCTAACAGTCACATATCATAGAAACAGACATTCACATTGTACAGATGATCAAATGCTCATCTCACAATGTACTTTTGTAGAATTTGAAATTGCTCATAACAAAACAAGGACATTCTTTAAGTAAATGTAATGATGGATATTGCAGGATATTTAATCACACTGTGAGCCCTGAGATGACGCTGTTTACTGGAAAAACCTGTTTGTAGTTGTGGTGTGGCTTGGCCTTAGCACACACCTTTAATCCAAGACCATTCTGTTGGAGTATCGTGAACAGGATTAAATAAAGTTAACTCCAGGTCAAGCGGTGGAGCAAGCAGCCAGTTGACAGAACATGAACATATGAAAAAAACAGAGAGAGTAAGAGGAAGTCAGGAAGACAGATAGAGAGACAGACGCAAAGGAAGTAGAAGGGAGGAACCAAAGCTAAAAATACAAATAAATGGCACTGAAATAGAAGGTTTAGTAGACACAGGAGCAGATATAACAATAATTTCACCCAAATCTTGGCACCCAGATTGGCCTCTTCAGGAGGTAAATATTCAGCTTCTAGGGATTGGAACTTTATCTCAGGTAAAACAAAGTGCACAGTGGATCAAGAGTATAGGAAAAGAGGACAAATGGGAAAAATAAAGCCACGCGTGACTAATATGGCCATCAATTTATGGGGATGTGATTTGTTCCAACAATGAAAAACACAGATTAACATTTCTCCGATCTGAAAAACCAACCATGAAATAAAGAATGCTTCTGAGGAAAAAAGGGTATTATCAAGAACAATCGCAGACTGCTCAGGTTGTTCACAGGCAGGGCTCCACAGGTGTCGGTCTTTCAAAGGTACCAACTGCTCTACCTTTAAAATGGCTACTAGGCATGAAAAACTAAAAATATAAAATATTAAGGTTTTCAAATATTTTACAGAAGGAACACTTGCCTTACTGGCATGAAAAGAAAAATGGGTCGTCTTAAACCATGTGCCTTAATTCCATGCTAGAGCGTTAGACTACAGAACTGCCACATGCCCTGTGCCATCTTTGAACATCAGCTTTTAAGTTTTCTTCTTAAATAAAAGGAATACTTTTGTTGTTTGGTATTAAAAACACAGTTAAGAGATTTTAAATGTTTTAAGTACATTCAAAGGCCTACTACAGTTCAGACTTGTTTTCTAAATGTCTAAGAACTGGAGATAAGATAAAAATATTTGAGCAGGGCAGTGATAGCCCAAACTTTAATCCCAACAGAAATAGGCTGATCTCTATAAATTGTTTTCTAACATCTAGAGTTAGAGTGAACAAGGTGGTGGTGGTGGTGCATGCCTTTAATCCCACACCTAGGGATAAAACTCAGATACAGATCCTAATTGGTATGTTTGTAACTAGAGAAATAACATACCATATTTACAGATTTTATAAAAACCCTCTATAGAGTTACTAGAAAGGCAGCTAATTTGCTTCAACGGGGATAGGAACACTGAGTAGCTTCTCTGACTACTGATAAGCTCATCTCTGTGTGTGCAACCCTGACCAATACTGAACCAGGTGACATCCTAATTATGGATATTGTATTTATTGGTGAACTGGCAACTGGGGACTCTTCATAAAGCAAAAAGGAGTCCACCAAAAACTTCCTGTTGGCTTCTATTGCAAACACTTTCCATATACAGAAAATAAATATTCTCCCTTAGATAAACAAATCTGGACAATACACGTGACAAGGACAGCTTTATACGTAATTACCAACCACCCTAAGGTAGATCCATCTGAAGGCAGAAGACTTTGCAGGCTTAGCCATGGAAGGAAAGGCACAGTGGAACTGGTACCTACTTGAATTCCTTTGTGGCAGGATGTGGTGGCAAAGGGGTCTGTGCCTTCCCACACTGAGGAACTAGCCCATCCCTAAAGGGTTCCCTAAATTAGCCCCCCAAAATTGGCACCTACTGAACTGGGGACCAACGGAGTGGTCACAGCATTTGACTAATGCATGGTTTACTGATGGTTTGTCAACCACTAATGGAACCAAGCCTCATGGACAGCGGCAACAGCAGACCAGGGATGGAACGGCCAACAAGAGGAAGGAAACAGAGTCAGCGCAGCACTGTTGGCTACAAGACAGACCACTAGGGAAGCCAAAGGGAAAGCTCTGTCTTTTGCAGCTCATGGTGTGTGTGCAGTGGTACAGCTACGTGGCCATCAAAATGGAGAACCATTAACTGGCAGCAAATAGCAAAGACCTGGTCATGGGAGGCATGAATGGAAATAGCAAAACCTAGCAAAACTTAGCAAAGATGTCAAATGTTATGTATCTCATACAGGAAAAACAGACAAAACATCTGAAAATAATGAAATAGTGGACAAATCGGCATCAGGCTTAATTAAGACTAGAATATTAGCATTTTCCAGGGAAAGTCGGGTGTGGTGGCGCATGCCTTTAATCCCAGCACTCAGGAGGCAGAAGCAGGTGGATCACTATGAGTTTGAGGCCAGCCTGGTCTACAAAGCGAGTCCAGGACATCCAAAGCTACACAGAGAAACCCTGTTTCAAACACCACTACCCCCCACCGCCAAAAGAGACTGACATAAACATTTTACAGAACTTTGAACTCAAAAATACTTAATTCTAAAACTGCCAAATACAACCTAGCTGGACATTGTGGAAAGCTTGGCAGAAATAGCTTCGTTATTGTAAATAATTTTACTGTATTAGAGTTAAAATCATTCCTTTTTATTTAGACAAAAGGGGGGAAATGTTGCAAGATATTTGACCACACCGAGTACCCCAAGATGGTGTTGTTTACTGGAAATATCTGTTTCTAGATGTGGAGTTGCTCAGTCCTAGCGCACACCTTTAATCTAAGAGCTTTCTGCTTGGATATTATAAATAAGATTAAATAACGTTGGGGTTTGGTGCACTTGCTGACCAAATGAGCAGAATCATGTACCCCAAAATGTTTGTAGCCTTTCCTAAAACCTTATTCCTGTTTGACCAATAAAAAGCCAACACACCTGGGCAGTGCAAATAGGACAGGCGTGGCTGAAGTTCCCAGGGCTTGAGAGAGAGACTGGAAGACAGGAGAGAGAAGGAAGGCTGAGCCATGGGTCAGGTGGAGAAGCACATGGCTAGCATGGACAATGGGGTTGGTGTTAGCCCAGAAGAAGAGTATTAGCAAGTATCTGTGATTACGCACGGGAGGTAGCTTGATAGAAATTATTAGAAGCAGACTGCACGGGATTGGGGCGGGCTATGAATTCCTGCCCCAGTGGATGCAGTTTAGGGGATTCTTATCTGTCCTGCCCCAGGTGAATCAAGTCTATTTTAAAAATGTAACATGTGTCTGTGTTTTATTAATTGATAGGAGGTTAGAAAATACCAACATAATAGTGACTATAGCCTAATAAGAAACAATTATTAGGCTATACTTCTAAATTAACATTAATCCTAGGTCAAGAGGCTGAGCAAGCAACCAGATGACAGGAAGTGAACATAGGAAAAATGACAGAAAATAAGAGGAAGTCAGAGGATGGAGAGAGATGCACAGGAAGTAGAAGGGAGAGACATTAAGTTTGAGGGTTTTGAGATGGCTTGGAATATGAGAGAGGCCCTCTTCTTTCTGGGACTTTGGCTGTGGAGGAAGGTCTGCAGGGAGCTTTCTCTGCCTCTCTGAGCTATAGGCTGTTGCCCTAGCATCTGGCTCCTGAGCCTTCACTGGTAAAATCTAACAATTGAGACTTTGTTAAAAAAACAACAGATGGAACAAGGAAGTGGTGGCACACGCCTTTAATCCCAGCACTTGGGAGGCAGAGGCAGGTGGATCTCTGTGAGTTCGAGGCCAGCCTGGTCTACACAGAGAGTTTCAGGACAGCCAGAGCTGTTACACAGAGAAACCCTGTCTCAGAAGAAAAAAAAAAAAAAGAAAAAACAAACAAAAAAACCAAGAGATGGAATGAATTTACCTTTATACAGAGTTGACCTAGAAAACATTTACTCAAAGTGACTCATTGTAACTGGGTGCATTCTTGTAAACCTCGGCACTTGGAGACCTGAGACAGGAGGATCACAAGTCTCAGGCCAGCATTGGCTGCATATTAATTTCCAAGCCAGTTTGTGCTACACAGTGAGACCATCTCAAAAACAAACAAGCAAACAATACCTTACTGTCATTAGCAACAGACAAATGAGGAATCTGTGTGTTCATACCCCCTCTCAAAACATTTGCCTGGTTTTCTAAGTCAGCAATTTCCATTTTGATATCTTCATTCATCAAAATATCTCTTTTCTTAATTAGTTCATAATTGTCATTGAAGTCTGTAATTTCCTTAATAAATTTTTCCTCTTCCTCTGTCGCTTTTTTCTTTGTAGCCTCCTGAAAAACAGAAATGAATGACCAATGTATACACTGGCTGCATATCCTTCAGTGATTTGAAATACAGTAACTTGAAATTGGTAGCAATGTCAACAGGCCTGTTTTCTGTATCACCACAAGCACAGTGTGCTGCCCAACTACATGCTTTTATTAAAGGCTGACATTGTTACACAACCACTTTCATATGTACATTTTATCCTTACAGATTTGGGAGAATTCATGAGTTAGAAATTCTAACGTTTATCATTGTTGGTCTGATGTATTCTGATGTCACACCTGGGCAGGGCAAATGAGATAGGCATGGATAAGGTTCCCGGTCGTGGAGAAAGAGAGAATCTTGGGAAGAAGAGAGACCAGAGGAGAAGAGAGGAGAAGAAAGAGGGTGTGCCATCATGGGTTAGATGGAGGAGAAGCACATGGCCGGTGTGGATGGAGACTTGGCCCAGATGAAGAACATTAGCAAGTATTTGGGATTATGGATGGGAGGTAGCTTGATAGAATTATTAGAAGCAGATGGCATGGGATTGGGGCAGGGATCCCATACCTGCCCCACTATGGGACGTAGCTTAGGAGATTACTATCTGCCCGGCCCCAGGTTCACTAAGCTGTTTTGAAACATAACAGGTGTGTTGACGAATTGCTAGCAGGTCAGCAGCTTCTGCTGTAATTACTATTACAGGCCTCATGATAAACGTTAGGAGGCCATACAGGTAATTTAACAGCAACGAATCATTATGCTGTGTCTGTGAATTTACTTCAAAATAATATATGATACTTTGTCAATATAAATGTATAATTTGGTGAAGGAGTAATAATGAAATGTGAAAATTACAACCTTTACTGAAAGGAACAATGGCTGCTTTATAGGAAAAAGAAAAACCTGATAATCTGAAGCTAAATTATGCAATCATTTCCAAGTTAGTCCTAAATAAGCTTTTATGTTGTGAACAATATCCACAGAGCATGTAAATATGAATTTTTAAAATTTCTGGATGGTGCAAAAATCTAATTTCTTGACAGTTCTAGACACACTTGTTTCCAGTTTTTGTTTTTGTAATTTAGTTTTTATTTTCAGCTCCACACCAACTATGTGGAATCACATTTAAAAGCTGGTCATGTCATAAGCTGTAGTTTTTATTATTCTTAAATATACTTTATATAATTTTTTCAATTTATTTATTCAGTCTGCATGTGTCCGTGTGTGTGTGTGTGTGTGTGTCCGTGTGTGTCCGTGTGTGTATGGGTATGCATGTGCCTATGACATGTGAAGGTCAGAGGACAACTTACAGCAATCAGTTCTCTCCTTCCACCATCTTGGTCCCAAGGACTGAAAGGCCATCAGACTTGGTGAACAGCACCTTTACCCACTGAGCCCTTTTGCTGGCCCAAATATCTTTTCTCTGAAATGTCAACTTATGGCTAGCTACGTCTCCACGTTGGCCTGTAATCATAACTACTGCTCAGCTTGTTTGCTCTGACTTAAGAAGGCAAATAGTATCTTTTCACCCATGCCCACAAATACACCTGCAAGTATAAACCTCTCTGTTTATGGAAGCACTAAACTGGTCTTGACGGCAGAGCAGTTCAGAGCAGAGGCGTGCCTTCTCTCAGGTCATTACCGCTGCAGCAGTTCCTGTGTTGCACCCTTGCCAGCACACCTCTTCCCAACGGCATTACTCTCCCAGTGGGCTTTCAACAGCCCTTAATACTTTTTATTTGAATAGCGCTGCTAGCTGATATGCGTACAGATAATTTCCCAAAGTGAAGCTGCATGTACTTAATGCCTTTGACACGGTTACTAACTTAGATGTTTCTAGGGGGCGAGAGACTTACGAAGGCTTGGAGCAGGGTGTCCCTTTGGTTCATAACTTCACTGCACTGTCTCTCTAATGCATTTTCACGGGTTTTCAAAAGCTCTAAGAGGAAAGATTTTTCAGAAAATTGCTGAACCTTCAAAAGGAAAAATACAGGAATTAGAATGAAGCAAATGAATACAAATTTTAGGGGCTCAGTAAACTGAACAGATATGCAATCGTATGTATAAGACTTTTCCTGTAAAATCTTTAAGACACAAAATTAAATTTCCATTCAATGTCTTCCTGTATGCGCTGTCAAAGTGACTCACAGCAGTAGTTCACAGTGTCCTCCCGCACAGGACCACTGGCTCCTCGTGGGCACAGTCAGCTCATAGTGTCCTCCCACACAGGACCACTGGCTCCTCAAGGGCACAGTCAGCTCACAGTGTCCTCCCACACAGGACCACTGGCTCCTCATAGGCACCGTCAGCTCACAGTGTCCTCCCACACAGGACCACTGGCTCCTCATGGGCACAGTCAGCTCACAGTGTCCTCCCACACAGGACCACTGGCTCCTCATAGGCACCGTCAGCTCACAGTGTCCTCCCACACAGGACCACTGGCTCCTCATGGGCACAGTCAGTTCACAGTGTCCTCCCGCACAGGACCACTGGCTCCTCATGGGCACAGTCAGCTCACAGTGTCCTCCCACACAGGACCACTGGCTCCTCGTGGGCACCGTCAGCTCACAGTGTCCTCCCGCACAGGACCACTGGCTCCTCATGGGCACAGTCAGTTTACAGTGTCCTCCCACACAGGACCACTGGCTCCTCAAGGGCACAGTCAGTTCACAGTGTCCTCCCGCACAGGACCACTGGCTCCTCATAGGCACAGTCAGCTCACAGTGTCCTCCCACACAGGACCACTGGCTCCTCATGGGCACAGTCAGTTCACAGTGTCCTCCCGCACAGGACCACTGGCTCCTCATAGGCACAGTCAGCTCACAGTGTCCTCCCGCACAGGACCACTGGCTCCTCATAGGCACAGTCAGCTCACAGTGTCCTCCCGCACAGGACCACTGGCTCCTCATGGGCACAGTCAGTTCACAGTGTCCTCCCACACAGGACCACTGGTTCCTCGTGGGCACAGTCAGTTCACAGTGTCCTCCCACACAGGACCACTGGCTCCTCATGGGCACAGTCAGTTCACAGTGTCCTCCCGCACAGGACCACTGGTTCCTCGTGGGCACAGTCAGTTCACAGTGTCCTCCCACACAGGACCACTGGCTCCTCATGGGCACAGTCAGTTCACAGTGTCCTCCCGCACAGGACCACTGGCTCCTCATAGGCACAGTCAGCTCACAGTGTCCTCCCACACAGGACCACTGGCTCCTCATAGGCACAGTCAGCTCACAGTGTCCTCCCGCACAGGACCACTGGCTCCTCATGGGCACAGTCAGTTCACAGTGTCCTCCCACACAGGACCACTGGCTCCTCGTGGGCACCGTCAGCTCATAGTGTCCTCCCGCACAGGACCACTGGCTCCTCATAGGCACAGTCAGTTCACAGTGTCCTCCCACACAGGACCACTGGCTCCTCATAGGCACAGTCAGCTCACAGTGTCCTCCCGCACAGGACCACTGGCTCCTCATAGGCACAGTCAGTTCACAGTGTCCTCCCACACAGGACCACTGGCTCCTCATAGGCACAGTCAGCTCACAGTGTCCTCCCGCACAGGACCACTGGCTCCTCATGGGCACAGTCAGTTCACAGTGTCCTCCCACACAGGACCACTGGCTCCTCGTGGGCACCGTCAGCTCATAGTGTCCTCCCGCACAGGACCACTGGCTCCTCATGGGCACAGTCAGTTCACAGTGTCCTCCCGCACAGGACCACTGGCTCCTCGTGGGCACCGTCAGCTCATAGTGTCCTCCCGCACAGGACCACTGGCTCCTCGTGGGCACAGTCAGCTCACAGTGTCCTCCCGCACAGGACCACTGGCTCCTCATGGGCACAGTCAGTTCACAGTGTCCTCCCGCACAGGACCACTGGCTCCTCATGGGCACAGTCAGCTCACAGTGTCCTCCCGCACAGGACCACTGGCTCCTCGTGGGCACAGTCAGCTCACAGTGTCCTCCCGCACAGGACCACTGGCTCCTCGTGGGCACAGTCAGCTCACAGTGTCCTCCCGCACAGGACCACTGGCTCCTCATGGGCACAGTCAGTTCACAGTGTCCTCCCGCACAGGACCACTGGCTCCTCATGGGCACAGTCAGTTCACAGTGTCCTCCCACACAGGACCACTGGCTCCTCAAGGGCACAGTCAGCTCATAGTGTCCTCCCGCACAGGACCACTGGCTCCTCATAGGCACAGTCAGTTCACAGTGTCCTCCCGCACAGGACCACTGGCTCCTCGTGGGCACAGTCAGTTTACAGTGTCCTCCCGCACAGGACCACTGGCTCCTCAAGGGCACAGTCAGTTCACAGTGTCCTCCCACACAGGACCACTGGCTCCTCATAGGCACAGTCAGTTCACAGTGTCCTCCCACACAGGACCACTGGCTCCTCATAGGCACAGTCAGTTCACAGTGTCCTCCCACACAGGACCACTGGCTCCTCATAGGCACAGTCAGTTCACAGTGTCCTCCCACACAGGACCACTGGCTCCTCATAGGCACAGTCAGTTCACAGTGTCCTCCCACACAGGACCACTGGCTCCTCGTGGGCACAGTCAGTTTACAGTGTCCTCCCGCACAGGACCACTGGCTCCTCAAGGGCACAGTCAGCTCATAGTGTCCTCCCGCACAGGACCACTGGCTCCTCATAGGCACAGTCAGTTCACAGTGTCCTCCCGCACAGGACCACTGGCTCCTCATGGGCACAGTCAGTTCACAGTGTCCTCCCACACAGGACCACTGGCTCCTCATAGGCACAGTCAGTTCACAGTGTCCTCCCACACAGGACCACTGGCTCCTCATAGGCACAGTCAGTTCACAGTGTCCTCCCACACAGGACCACTGGCTCCTCATGGGCACAGTCAGCTCACAGTGTCCTCCCGCACAGGACCACTGGCTCCTCAAGGGCACAGTCAGCTCACAGTGTCCTCCCGCACAGGACCACTGGCTCCTCATAGGCACAGTCAGTTTACAGTGTCCTCCCGCACAGGACCACTGGCTCCTCATAGGCACAGTCAGTTTACAGTGTCCTCCCGCACAGGACCACTGGCTCCTCATAGGCACAGTCAGTTTACAGTGTCCTCCCGCACAGGACCACTGGCTCCTCATGGGCACAGTCAGTTCACAGTGTCCTCCCGCACAGGACCACTGGCTCCTCATGGGCACAGTCAGTTCATAGTGTCCTCCCGCACAGGACCACTGGCTCCTCATAGGCACAGTCAGCTCACAGTGTCCTCCCGCACAGGACCACTGGCTCCTCATGGGCACAGTCAGCTCACAGTGTCCTCCCACACAGGACCACTGGCTCCTCATGGGCACAGTCAGTTCACAGTGTCCTCCCGCACAGGACCACTGGCTCCTCATAGGCACAGTCAGTTCACAGTGTCCTCCCGCACAGGACCACTGGCTCCTCATGGGCACAGTCAGCTCACAGTGTCCTCCCACACAGGACCACTGGCTCCTCATGGGCACAGTCAGTTCATAGTGTCCTCCCGCACAGGACCACTGGCTCCTCATAGGCACAGTCAGCTCACAGTGTCCTCCCGCACAGGACCACTGGCTCCTCATAGGCACAGTCAGCTCACAGTGTCCTCCCGCACAGGACCACTGGCTCCTCATAGGCACAGTCAGTTCACAGTGTCCTCCCGCACAGGACCACTGGCTCCTCATGGGCACAGTCAGCTCACAGTGTCCTCCCACACAGGACCACTGGCTCCTCATGGGCACAGTCAGTTCATAGTGTCCTCCCGCACAGGACCACTGGCTCCTCATGGGCACAGTCAGCTCACAGTGTCCTCCCGCACAGGACCACTGGCTCCTCATAGGCACAGTCAGCTCACAGTGTCCTCCCGCACAGGACCACTGGCTCCTCATGGGCACAGTCAGTTCACAGTGTCCTCCCGCACAGGACCACTGGCTCCTCATGGGCACAGTCAGTTCATAGTGTCCTCCCGCACAGGACCACTGGCTCCTCATAGGCACAGTCAGCTCACAGTGTCCTCCCGCACAGGACCACTGGCTCCTCAAGGGCACAGTCAGCTCATTTTTTCTGAACACATTCAGCACAATTCTTAGCTGAGTACTGAACCCATCTGGCCAAACACGTTGAAATCCACTTCTGGACACCTGGCTTCTAATCTCACAATTTATATTAAACAAATCAATCATTTACTATGATCACCAAACAGTGGGATAAAATCTACAGCCCAGATGCAGACTCATGATGTAACTACATGAAGTAAGACATAAATTTGGCTAAATATCCCAAGCCCATTTTGAGAACACAGTCTTCACATTGTATTTACTGACTCTAGGGCTCTCCAATTTGCAGAGACTTCTGCAGTTGCATAGCAGTGTTAGCACTGGACGGTTGCTAAGGCCAACACAGTGAGATTCGTCTGGCCTCTTCTAAGGACTCAACCAACGGATGTCTTAGAGGCAGGTCAGGGACCAAAATTACCCCCTCACTTCCCACAAGAACTCATTTTTTAATTTTTGTATCCCATTTTCTTATAAAGAGCAAGTGATTTTCTTTTCTTTCTTTCTTTCTTTTTTTTTGTTTTTGTTTTTGTTTTTGTTTTTCGAGACAGGGTTTCTCTGTGTAGCCTCGGCTGTCCTGGACTCACTTTGTAGACTAGGCTGGCCTCGAACTGATAGCAATCCACCTACCTCTGCCTCTCAAGTGCTGGGATTAAAGGCGTACAACACCATGCCTGGTGAGCAAGTGATTTTCTAAGCACTGATATTAGGTAGAAACTATTACTTCACTTAGACTTTAAAAACAGCACCCTCTGAGACACAAGTGTCAGAATGAAAATCAAAGAAACCGGTGCTGGACTGAAACAAGTTTCCTACAGCTCAGTCTGGCCCTCGAGAGAGCACATCACCGCCAGTGTGGGGCTGTTCTCTACTCCACAGAGAAGAGAAAAATGATACAAATTCAACTTAAGTTGCAGAAAGCAAGATTTATGTTAGTTCTAAGAACTCTTCAAGGTGAGAGGCAGGCTGTGAAATCTGTGTCCCAGAAGATATTCAATAGTAAAGAATCTGGGAACAGTGTATTCCAGAGGCAAAGGGTTGACTTCAAAGACATTTTGAAAAATAACAGCTCCTAAGTCCTAGGAATACTGGCATTAAAAAAAATAGCTGAAGTGAAATATAAACACGATCTTCCATTTATACGTGGCTGTAGCGCAGATGTCCTGACCTACTGTCCTAGGTGCAGTTTCCATCAACTACTATTTTAAGAAAGATGGAGATGTATAATTTGCATGACTGAAGGTAACACTTGAAGCACAGGGTGGGGGAGAGGGTGGGGGGAGGGCAGGGGGAGGGCAGGGACAATGAGACGGTATCTGTGTCTGTGATGCAGCATCAGAAAATGCACTTCCCAGACTTTAACCTCATGTACAAGCCGACAGGAAGGCAAGGGTGGGCATACCTTCTCCACTGGTTTAGTATAAGAACGTGACACTTCAGGACTAATTTATTATACAGATGAGAATAAAATATGGTCTAGAAGTTTAAGACTTTATAAAAGATGTAGGATTAACTAGGGCTAAGCATAAGGCTAAAACCCAGGTCTCCTGACATCCTTCTTGCTAAATCATGACAATAAAATGGAAATGCTAAAGCTATTACTTTCAAATAGAAGTAATTTTGGCAATAAAAAAAGAACTTCAGCACCACAGTAGTAAAAGTTAAAGGTACGTAAGTTCTGGAGACAATTAGAAATACTATCAAACACTAAGTCCACTTGTGTCCAGTACACACCAAGCTCTTAGACTTTCACTGTGGCTAGTAGCCAGGGCTGCCTACAAAATGTTTCAGACACACGGATGAGTCCTCAGCATGTCCAGCCTGTGGCACACAGCATCCCATATAGTGGTCAGGTTTGAATACAATGCCGTCGAGTTATTTAAAACACTGCAAATGAATCTCACGTGTGGATGTGTGAGGCCTGCAGGCCGCAGGTGATAAGCTCTCATGTAAGGCACTAAGTCACTACAAGTAAGTACGGCTTTTACAATCCAGGTTCTTGGCTTCTAATTCTATTTCTGACATGGATTCCCAGGACCTGCAGAGTGGAAGGAAAGAACCAACTGCACAAAGTAGTCCTCTGAGCTCCACACACTCACCCCAGCCCCACCCACCCCTACATGCTCTCCCCCCTACACACACACACTTTTTAAAAAGCTCACAGCAAGTCAAGAAAGAAGTGTAACAGAAAAGTGGGGGAGGGAGGAAAGCCACTACCAGGAAGGAGAAGATGACTTCCAACATGCTGCCTTACACTGCTCAAGCCATCAGGGGGTCAAGGCTGCAGATGGTAGATGAGACGGAAGGTTGGTGGGCTGTCTCCATACGTTAACAGATCTAAAGGGACAAGCAGTTGGCTCTGCCTGTCTCTGCACTGGTGTGTAAGCTTTGTCTTCAGAGGTGACAGCTCTCGTGGTCTCTCTGCAGGAAGCTGCAATTACTCTTTGTTTTCTCTGTTATCCCAACTTAACCTGTTTTCCACGGTCTGTGCTAGGAAGCCAGGCCCACAGGCAGGCACAATTTTAGTTGCTCTTCTAAGTACAACGCTGACTGTACTGATGGGACCAAAAGCCGAGGCCCCTCACAGAACAGCCAACTGCCTTGGAGCCTCCTTACCTCAGGTCTGTTACAATGTAATGGAGAGGGGATCTGAGGGGACGATACTATAAAAACACAAACTGTGCTGTAGGAAATGATTTCCAAACACACCGCATCTGAACTGAGGCACTGGCATGCCACTTAGTTTACAGTAAACAGAAACTAAACAAACTATGGACTCTGCCTCACAAATTGCCACAATCTCAAACGATGACGTGCCGTATAAAGAAAGGGGTGGGGGAAATGGCAGGAGCACACACTTTCTCTGTCTCATCTCTGTCTTTTCACTGAAAATCAAAGTATTTGTGGAAAGTCTTAATGTTGCACTCTAGACGCAATGACCACGCTCTGTCAGAAGATGTCGCTGTTCTGGTGAAGTTAGTTTACAGCAGTGTCATTCCCCTTGATAACGCTGGTGCCTCTCTTGGGCGTCAGCCAGAAAGGTTTTTCTTCTCCCTTCACTCCTCTTGTACTAAGCTATGTGACCTGGCTCTGTGGCTCTGCCTGTCCTTGCTGCCGTGTCCTTGTCCTACCTTCAGATCCTCAGACACTGAAGGTGACCTGAGCATGTTAGATTAGCATCTGGTCCAAGTGGCCAGGGCAGAGTCGCTCTTCATGTGGCTGATGCTGTTAAAAGCAACACTTCACTGGTCAGACACAAGGAGACATGCAGACATCACACCATACAAAGACTAAGAGAAAAGCTTAGGGCTATGGCAACCATGACCAGAGACACTTTAAGACCAGAGTGCATCAGTGAGCAGTTTACAGATAATAAGGCCTTAGCTTTTTTTCAGGATCTCCCTATGTAGATCAGGTTGGCCTTGAACTTATGGAGATCCACCTGCCTCTGCCTCCCAAGTGCTGAGATTAAAGGTGTGTACTAAGATACACAGCAAGCTTTAGCTTTTTAAAAAACAAGTACAGTTTGTTTCTAACTCACAGCTGTCCCGTTATGACACAGCAGCTCTCATGTAGCAAATGAGAAAGGTTCAACAGAGACAGCCATAGTTCTTGCTACAGTCTCTAAGTCTCCAGCGTGCCTGCCCACTCAGCCTTCTCCGACCTCCCAGAACTTCTCCCTCACTCTCCCCGCCCCCGACCCTCTGTGTTCCTGGCAGGCTGTCTACTGGCTGTGTGCAACCCCTCCCCTCCCTCTACACCTTTTGCACAGTCTTCCTCTCCAGGATCCTTCAGAAAAAACAGTTTAAAATCCTGGAGAAAGACAGGCTCTCTCAAGACCGAAATGAGTTCAAAAAGAAATATATAAATAAGGTAGTAAACAAACACTTAAGTACTATCAAAGATTCCAACATCAAAATTATAAACCTTAATGAGAAAATTAACCTTAAATTGAGATTTAAATAATAAAATTTGCAATAAATGGCAAAAAGTTTAGAATAAAAAGCTGGAGTCTAAGCCAGGCATGGTGGCACACGCCTTTAATCCCAGCACTCAGGAGGCAGAGGCAGGTGGATCACTGTGAGTTCGAGGCCAACCTGGCCTACAAAGGGAGTCCAGGACAGCCAAGGCTACACAGAGAAACCCTGTCTTGAAAAAACAAAACAAAACAAAACAAAAAAAACAACAACAAAAAGCTGGAGTCTTAAAAAAAAACAAAAACTTGAAATCTGTAAGAAGTTAAAAACTCTGTAAATTAGTAACATTTAAATTAAAATTATAAAGGAGACAATATTTTTTTGTCTATAAAAACTTACTGATTTCTAGTATATAAAGGATGATGCTTTGGCAGTTTACACTGAAATAATCCTTCTGGGAGATACCCTTAAAACCCTTAAAAAAGTCTTCATTGACACAATTTGAGTTGTATTATCCTAAAAACACACAGACTGTGTGCACAGAGATGTGTGGATGAAGGAATGCCTTCACAGCTGTGTTCAAGGAGTAATCTGTTGACACACAGGTGAGTCCTTGTCAGTAGGAAACCAAATATGCCAAAGTATTTATTAGAATACTAGACACTATAAAAATTGCTTTAGGTGTATATTCATGGAGAGATCCTAGGAATAAGAAAGAGAAAATGCAAGTTATTTGAGGAAAAATAGGCAAGTATTAAATAATTAAAAGAAATAGAGGGGGCTAGAACGATGTCTCAGAAGCTAAAAGTAAATACTGTCCATGTAGTTAGCCTGACTTCCCTTCCCAGAACCACGTTCCTCCTGCCTATTTCCCAGTTTTGTGTAATTCTCGTGACAAGCACGATAAGGCTTCTTTGAAGAATTAGAGGAAATATTAAAACTATGAGTTATGTTGCATGAAAACCTCAGAAGTCTTGAGTTTACAGTTAGAATTATATAACTGAAGTTGTTTGGTATCAATTCCCCTATAAGAAAAGTATCACAGGATGAAGAGCGTATTTGCTGGTCTTTCAGAGGACCTCGGTTCCCTTTACAGGGCCCAATTCAGGGCCAGTGTGCCTGCTACAGTCTGATCCAAACTGTTGTTCCAAACAGTCTATGGACTGTCCGATAGTCCTGAAGACAGCACTGAGATGAGTCCAATAAATGCTGTGTATGGCATTTTCTTTAATTTGGAGGCAATCATTTTAGCCCTGGGACCATGAAGAAGAGGTGCAACTCGGTAGAGGCCAGGCTTTCTCACAAAGAACCGTCCCAAGTGGTGCATTATCAGGAGCCAACGCCAAGAGTGACTGTGCCAAATGGTCAACAACACCTACAAGGTTTTCAGCGTCATTAAGGAATTAGATATACAGTCCAAAAGAAGGCACTGCTACTCACCCACAAAGACAGCCTTTTGAAAAGCCAGTGAAATAGAAGAGAGCAAATGTTGGCAAGGACACACACACACATACACACATACACACACACACACACACACAGAGAGAGAGAGAGAGAGAGAGAGAGAGAGAGAGAGAGAGAGAGAGAGAGAGAGAGAGAGAGATATTTTGAGAGACTGGGGGGGAGGGAGGGAGAGAGAAATAAAAAAGTATGCAATCACTGTGAAAGCCATCTGGCATTTCCTAAAGAAAAAACATATGACAATCCCAAATGTTCCATATGACCTATGATCCCACTCTTAGAGTACCCAAGAGATTTGAAAAGGTATGTTCACACAAACACTTGTGCACAAATATTTATGGCAATGATACTCAAAACAACTGAATAATCTGAGTGGTCCGACTGACACACAAGACACAGGGTATGGATACAAGGAACCCAAAAGGGTTTTTTTTTTTTTTTGTGCACCCAAAAAGGAGAATCAAATACAGTTCCAATGCTTGAGTGTGGATGACACCAAAACAGAAGAGAGAGAGATGAGTCACAGAACACTTTTATTGTGACCCTCATCTGTGCATGTCCAGAAGCAGAATGAACGGCGCCTAGATTTGGACCTGGTGCACTTGGGGCTTAGGAGGTATGGGGCGACTGCTAATAAATGTGGTGTTTCTTTTTTGTTTTTCTGGTTTGTTTTTCGAGACAGGGTTTCTCTGTGTAGCCCTGGCTGTCCTGGACTCACTTTGTAGACCAGGCTGGCCTCGAACTCACAGAGATCCACCCCCTCTGCCTCCCTGAGTGCTGGGGTTACAGGAGTGTGCTAACATGCCTGGCTGATGTAGTGTTTATGGGAAAATGAAAATGTTTTACAATGATCACAACACAGCCTTGTGAGAAAAAAATGAATCACTGCTTTCTAACTTTAAAAACATGTATTTTTTGTAAAGTGACATAGCAGCTGTGTTCCCACCTCGTCTTAAGGAAAAGGAGCACTGCATATAGCTTAAGTGCCCTGTACACCCGTCCCTCATTCCCCTGTCTGCCACTCCAACAGGAACAATACTGTCTTGCTGTACTATTTTTCATCCCATGAACGTCATCACACCTTGGCTATGTTTATGCACCCTCACAGGACAAACTAGTGCTCTATGTATCTCATGCTTTCACTCTTACATAGCTTCTACAGGTTGCTTTTTACCACACTGGGTTCTGGAGATTAACTGTTCCACATCATGAAGTAACTTTTTAAAGCAGCCACACCTGACACTTGGGACTCTAAAGCTGGTCTCTGCCCCTCACTTCATCAGTTCAGTTGTGGGCTTTCCAGGTACCCCAAACCACCACAAATACTCAGAATCAAAGTATATTTTATAACCCACAAGGCTTCTGAAGGTGTGAGCAGAGTAACTCATTCTCATCTGAGGTGATTCCGGGCAGGGGAGAATCCCACAGAGCATTTTGTTGCATGTGACACACCGAGTGCATGATAAATACTATGTGTGATTGAGCCGGAGCTTTTCAGGCAGCTGCAGGAGTGTCGCCAGGGCCACTCTGCTTTCACGACTGAAGCCTTTCCTGGAGACGCTGCGGTGCCTCCCTGACACACGGTCTTCATGTTCTTACTCAACGGTGAATGTTGTTATGAAACCTGGGTCATCTTCACTCAGCTTGAAGACCATTACTAGCTCCCAGACTGTGGGAGAAAAAACTTACCTACTGGATGGATGGTGGACGTCCCTGCCTGCAGCAGCAGCCTGGAGCCACTCTTCTCTCAGTGCATGACCTCAGAAGGCATTAGTACCGATGTGGGACCCCTGGGCATCATGTGCTTCCCTGCTCTACTTCACCAATACAATTCCAGTCTTGTTTGGTGCCAGGACTGAACTCCCGAACCAGGTGTTTTGGGACCTAGGACACATGCTGACTTTAAGGCCAGCCTCAGCTACAGATTGAGATCCTGTCTCCAAAAACAACCAACCAAACAACAAAATCCTCAGCTCACCAGCCAGTCCTGACTACAAAATTTTAACCCTTGAGCTGCAGGTTAAAATGTTTGAGGGCTTTCCTTCCTAAAACAGCTGAACACTAGGCTGCAAGGTGGAGAAGTGGCTTTGGGTCTCAGCCCTTGTCCCTCCAAGACAGGAACACTGCCTAGGAGTCCAACTGTGCCCAGGAAGGACGGGTGGTGACAACACAGGCAGAAGGAGCTATTTTAGGATTTCCTTGAGCAGCCCTAATAAATGGCCTCCTGTAACTCCTCTTTCAGATTTGTATTATATGAGAAGGAAAAATAAAAACAAAAACAAAACCCTAACCATTACTCAGTGTAGCCACAAAGGCAGGTTCTTGTTATCAGTGGCCTGATGCAATAATCACTGATAAAGCCATGAATCAAACATGGGTTTCCAGCTACAGGTCAACAACATTCCAATGTTATATAAGCAGAGTTTCTGTTGTGACGTAAGCTGACAGTCTTCTGCTTTTTTTTTTAAGATTTATTTATTTGTTTGTTTATTTATATGTATACAGTGCTCTGCCTGCATGTACACCTCCATGCCAGAAGATGGCATCAGATCATAGTATAGATGGCAGTGACCCACCAAGTGGTTGCTGGGAATTGACCTCCAGGCCAGAAGAGGGCATCAGATCATAGTATAGATGGCAGTGAACCACCAAGTGGTTGCTGGGAATTGACCTCCAGGCCAGAAGAGGGCATCAGATCATAGTATAGATGGCAGTGACCCACCAAGTGGTTGCTGGGAATTGACCTCCAGGCCAGAAGAGGGCATCAGATCATAGTATAGATGGCGGTGAGCCACCAAGTGGTTGCTGAAAATTGAACTCAGACCTTTGGAAAAGCAGTCCAGTGCTCTTAAGCTCTGAGCCATCTCTCCAGCCATCTTCTGCTTTTAAGCAAATTTTAATCAATGATAAAATTAAGTATAAGCAGGATAGAAATTTTTATTTAATACATAAATTTTAAAAAAACTTCCATTTTAATACTATAAGTGGTAATAATTTGTGGCTTTATTCTTCCCTTGAGTTTCTAGTTCAGTATTAAAGATGACTTACAAGTTCTGAGAGGGCAACTGAATCACCAATTAGAAGGCAGAATGTCTACATTTTAAGGTAAAAATCCAAATGGAGCCATTTTGTTATTTCATTCCAATAAATTTTCTTTAAAATTCATAAAACATTATTTTATTGTTCTTAAGATAGTTCTGCATACATAAAGTAACATTAATCAGACTGACCACATATGTTTAGGAATATATATGTATGTACCTATATCTGCATGTGTATTCATATGCACACAGGCACGCAATGGCTCAGGGAGAAAGGGGAAGCGGAACGCTGCAATACTATAACAGCAGGACTTTAAAAAGTTTTTAAAAGATATTTATCCAATAAATTGTAAAGGAAAAATATGCCACCGAAGCATTTACCCTTCTCACAGGAATATGACACAGTATTGGGTTTTATAGAAAATGCCTATTAAAAATTACCCATGTTATAAATATGTAACAATTTGTACATATAAGAAACTCATGGGTTGCTTCCAAGAAACTACAATAGTTCTATTAGCCTTAGCTTTTATTTCTCTGAACCAACACTATTAAACCTTCCTCAGACAACTGGAGGCTGAGACACACTGGGAGGCACCAACGCACACCACGCCTGCGCCTACCCTTCTGCTGCCACGTTACCAAGCTTAACCAGGCGTACCGCAGCTGCCCACAGCACAGAGCTCGCGCAAGCACAGATTGTTAGCATCCGTATTTCAAAGGGAAATGCTATCATTCACGTTCTAGCTACACGCTACCCAGGTTCTGCAGACTAGGGGGAATGTGTTCCCACTGTGGTTCTGAGCACCAGCCCCTGAGCACACGCCAGGACAGCTCAAGTGCTGACGCGCAGCAGCTCAAGTGCTGCTCAAGTGCTGCTCTGCTCAGACTGGTCTCCAGCTTTTCCTCAAGCTGTTTTGTTTGATAAACGGGTCAATAAACACCGAGTCTAACAGTCAAGGAGACGTATTTTCACTGTTATTGGCAGACATATGATTAACTCTGAGAAAGAGGAAACAGAGGATCAATTCATGATTACTTTTTTAGCTCTTCCCAGGACTCATTTACATTATAATTTTAGCTCCCTGGTAAATCTTCATATACACACCATCTTGACTCTAATTACAAATCAAATTACCTCAATTACAGATTAGTATTGTATGAACTGTGACCCTCATATGCTCCTTTTATTAGTAAGACACAATTATATTATTACCCATGCATATCAGCTGATTAAAAAGCAGTACACATTTATGAGCCTATATTAATTAGGAATTTCAATGAATGCTTTTAAAGACTATTAGAGATTTTCTGTGTTTTCTCTACCACAAACAATTAAGTCAACATTTTATGTATGTATGTATAGATATCAACATATTTCTATTTTCAGGTAGCATAGGCTAACAAAAAATATTACAAAGAGTAATAATTTGTCTTACAAAGAAAACATTCCAGAGAAAAATCATTTCATTTAAAATCAAACATTTATTATCTGTCAGGTCAGTATCTTGACCAATCCTAGAAAAATGCACTTTATACAAGTACAAATTTACATAACTGACCTGTAAAAACTATGGCCCCAGATGCAAAGCTTCCAAAGCATTATTGTATGTCATGAAAAAAATTTTTCAAAATGAACGAAAAAATCTGTTTATTTAATAGAGTTGTATTTTCCTCAATCACTTATCTCTTTTATTTTGGTAGTTATTCGGTTTTATATTAAACTACATCAAGTCACGTAAACTCTCAGTTTCTCTGTGTGTAGATGAGGAGTGGCGGCTCCTCCTGCAGAGTCCTGCTGGAAGTAAAGGAGGTGGCTCAGCTTTGAGCCGAACCCAGGACAGGAGCACTGTGAGCTGCCGCAGCCTGGGCGTGCAGAATGGCTGACATCCCCTCCCCGTACCCGTGTGTGTGTGTGTGTGTGTGTGTGTGTGTGTGTGCGCGCGCGCGCGCGTGCATGCATGTGTATGCGTGTGCCTATGTGTGTATATGTGTGAGTGTGTCCCGTTCTTTCTGTTGGCTTCTATTTGCCAACTTTCAAAGTATCTTAATTCTTCAAGGAAAAGACAGCTACATCGAGACACTGTTAATGAGTTGCCCATCCCACCAGCATTTCACAGTCACTAGGGGCTACTTTCTCTTTACTCTTGGAAAATAAGGGCTAGGGCTCAATGAATACTATCCTCAGATTCTGTTTTAGAAAACAGCCAGTCTCTTTCAGTTGAAAGGGTGGATAGGGAAGTCTGCTTGGTGGATACTCAGTTAGGAGCAATAAGTGCTGGTATTCAGCTGCACCAAGGGTGACTGACTGCAGTTAATAGCATACACTAAGAATTTCACAGATTTATATTTTCACCACAAAGACAGGAAAAATGCTGGCACAGATACCTTAACCTGGATTTGAACATTATAAAATATATTAAAAATAACATGGAACCCATAAACAAACACAATTTTTATTTGTCAAATTATCAAGACAGCTGTTTCCTTGTTACCTACCCCTCGTAGCGAGCACCCCAGGCACAGTGTTCGCTAAACACAAACACGACAAGAATAAAGTGGATTTAAAAACCTAACTATGTTCCTCTCAAAGCAACAGAGGCTGCAAACTGAGTATATGTCGATATTTAGTAAAGAAATTTTACAGAACTATCTAGAAGGCTTCATGGTGTACGAGCAAGATGTGGAAAGAAGAGTGGACAGGTCGTGAAACTCAAAAATGATTCTATCCACAGAAAACTGAAAGTTCCTCACAGTTATAAACTAAATTAGCAGAGTACTACTGCAGAAGTAAATATATGTTATATTTAATATGTAATAAAATGGAAAGTTTATAAACAAAAACGAGTAACTAAGTAAAGAGACTGCTTACGCACACTGCTTGCTTATTAGCTCATCTTTAGTACTGGAATTTTGTTTTGGACCCCTGTGTCTTCCTACCCAGACAGAGGCCTGCAATGCTCTCACCATCTTTACTCTTCAAAATTCTACACACAGTTCAAAAGCTATCAGACTCCCTTGGTGCTATTTTTTAAAAGGCAGAACTTTACAAAGGTAGCAGGAGAAAGAACCGAGAGTGAGCAGAGAAAGACGCTTCTGGATGAGGCACGTCCTAAAGTGTAGCAGTGAACTGAAAAGCAGAAAGCCAAGACTCGTTTGAAAGATACACACAATCCATTACCTACACATAGCACACTTAAATTATTCAGTACTTAAAATGTATACGCTGCACTAACTACTTACTGAGCGATTACTCTCTCAGTGACGTTGTGTTCTCTTATAAACATTAACTGTCCCACAAAATGGACAAGGAATTCATTATTTAGTCTGAATTCCTTGAGGCCACTTCGTATTAGAAACTAATGATATTAGTGGGTTCAGAACCTTAAATATTGGACAGCACAGAACTATGGACTATAACACCTGAGTTTCAAAGTTGAAGGGTAAGTAGTTAAACAGTAAATTACTCCCCAAAGCCAAGTTCACTTTCTCAAGTAATAAATAGCATGCTCTATCATCAACACCTTGGATTCCAGCGTGAGTTTCTCCTCATTCAGATCCTCTGCTGCTTTCTTAATTCTCCCGCGGCATCTGGTTATTTCTGCCCTCACTGTAATACAAAGCCTTTACTCGCACCCATCTTCCCCACGGCTCCATCTCAGAGGCAGGTGGTACACGAAGTCTTCAACGCTCTTTTCCCCCAGGGTGCAAACCCTCCCTCTCCCGGCGCATCCCTCCCCCTCCCTCCCTTCTCTGGTCCAAACACCCAGCTCCAAAATCCCCGAGGGCAGCAGGCAGGGACCCTGACCTTCCCGCATCGCTCGGCGGCTCTCCTCAGCCTGATGCCCAGTGAAGAGGATGTGCTGAAGCAAGGACTCCAGGCTCATGTCGGGCCGGCTCCTGCGGGTCCTCGGCGCCGCCCTTAAATATTTTATGCCGGCCTCCGAGGCTCCTGCAAAGCACAACAAAGAAGGCTTCCGGGGCTGTTCCCAGCTGGGCTGCCTGCAGCACCCACCCCGCCCACGGACCGGCCAGAGGCCAGACCCTCCGTGGCTCTCCCACAGCCCTCGAAGGTCTAGCCAGGCCGCTTCTGGGGCGGGCACACCTCCCACAGAAAAGCCTCCGCTGGGGCCGAGCCTCCCCAGCTCCCTCTCTTCTCAAGGAAAAGATGCCCACCACCGTCAGGGGCCTGGAACCTCTGCCTCAGGCCTGTCCACGTGGAGAAGGCCTCGGGCTGGTCTCGCGAGACTGTGACTACGGGAGCCTGGTGGGACCACTCTTCAGCTGGGCTGCGCTCACAGGTTTGGGGGGCTCTTTCCAGCGTTGCTACGCCCAGTCTCCAAGACACAGACACCGGTATTATAAAGTGCAAAGTAGCCGTGACTCCAAATACAAACTTTTGCAAAGTCTTAGCCTCGGAGGCTAGCAGAGGCTCCTACGAATGTACGATGCCTGACATTCCGCTGTAATCATTCCTTTGTAATCAGGGCATATCTTTTCTGTCTGCCCCCGAAATTAATCATTGCCTTTTGTAATCAAGCCTTGGTAATATCAACACTTCAACATCTGCACAATATGTGTCAGAGACCAAAGTGGTTGCTAATTAAAGCTTAAACGTGAAAGGCACCTTTGAGGCTTTTTTTTTTTTTTAATATTTTTTTTTTTTCAGTTTTGGCAGGTCAAAATATTGACATTGTAATAAACATTTGACTTCATTCTGAATGTAAAACTGACACTGGCTAGACTTTTTAAAAGTAGCCTTTAGTTTGAATGTATTTAAAATTAACTTAGATAAGTTAAATAAAAATTTTTATCACATACAATATGCTTAATTAATAGCCCATTAATGCTGTAATATAATGTTATAAATTTTAGCCTATTCTAAAATTTTACCTTAATTTTCATCAAGTCATGTCTGCACAAAATTTAACATCAGATTACACACTAAAAAATTGTAATGAAGTGGAAAAGAATTACTCAGAAAATTTCAGAAGCAAGTATTGGTGAAAATTTTCCCACTGTCTTTTGGTTAACCCTTCTTACCAAGCAATTTTTACTTATAACCTTGAAGTACCATGAATAAAGCTTATAATGCTACTTTGTTACTTATGTTTTGAAATAATTTTTGGGAATTAGCTATTTATTATTTGTTTGCAAACACTCTGTCTCTGAGCACTCTACATCCATTTGCGATGATTTTTGCCATTCCTTTCCTAATACTGTAAAGGAGACAGACACAAAATAGTGCAACAAAAATGACTTTGCTGAACTATTTAGTTCAGTCACTATTTGAAGTCTTGATGTGTATTAATTCTTTTAATCAAGCTAACTAGCCAATGGAGCTATGTTTTTGTTACTTGAAGGACTGAGGTAGTGGGACCCAAGAAATTTGTTCAGTCATGTATGACGGTTAGCCAAAGTGGGATTCAAATCCTGTGTTTCAGGAGGTGTACCTTGCATGTGAAAGAAAACCGAAACCAAGAAATGAAGGATTGAAAGATTTGGATTCAGTTTTGGATTCAGCTGTTATTTTCTTATTACATTGTAAGCGCAGTGAACTTACCATTTCATTTAAGACTCTTCATAGATAGAGTTTGTAACTCATAAACCTTTGTTGTGTGTGCATGCTTGTGTGTGTGCATGTGGTCTGTGTGCATGCGTGTGTGCATGTGTCGTTGAGATATATAGAAAGAAACCAATCTTCCATCTATTCAGTGATGGAAGATGATGCTTATTACGGCTTGAACCACTTTCTTTGCGCAGTCACAAAGATGTCCCTGAACTGTGTCACAGCGGCCATCAGAGGAAGAGGCTTCTGGAGGTAAACGTGACTGATGAGCATCGCCCCCTTCGCAGGTGTCTCCTGTAGGCTGCATAGGGGCCGTAGTCACAGAAAGGCTGGTTTTCAAAAACACGATACTTTTTTTTTTTAACATTGCAATTTTATTAGTTGCACTCAAATCTGCCTGTTATTTAACATGCCTCTATCTGTACTGAAACTTGGCAGAGTGAGTCCTGGGAAGCTTTTGGAAGCCCACCTGCCTCTCGCAGCAAGGGGGGCAGAAGAAAGCCACGGGAAATGCAGGAGAAAATAAGGCAGGGAAATGTCACCGCTGTGCTCCGTAGTCATCTTCATCACACACACACACATACACACACACACACACACACAAACACACACACACACCGAACATCCTAGAGCTTTTAAACCTTAGTAGAACCTTCTCAGAGGTATTACAACTATAGACATTAGCTGTGTTTTAAATTTTAATTTTGTTTATTGAAGCAAGCATAATTATGTAAGCCTGGAATTCAGATTTTACAGTTTTCATAATAGTGAATTAAAGTAACAGCATATTAAGATATTAAAATCTAACTTTATTCATACATTTTGTATAGTGTTGAGACTTTTTTCTCTTACAGCAATGTATGCTGATTACATTTCATAATGTACAGAGCAAGATTGGTATTATTTAAATTTATGCCAAATTAAAATGGTATATGACATGATAAAACTTCGTGGGCATGCTATTTTCTGAAAATTTATCTTCTGAGTCTAAAAATGGGAAATGATTCATTTGACAACTGTTTAATGAGTTTCTGCTTTTCATTCAACATTCATTCAACAAATACTACTGAACATTTCCTATGTGCCATGTTAGAGAAACAACCACAAGACTTAATAAAAACAGAGCTACATGTAAAACCATTTTTCTTCCCCTGGATAATTCCAACCTCATTGGAGAATTGTTATATTTTTCGGCGTTTTTGGCAACAGGATAAACAACTGCTCTCTGACGCTTCAGCAGATGGTCTTTAGAAAGAAAGTCAATTATTTGCATTATGACACCCACATATGACTCTCAGACCTAAACTTCCCATCTGTGCGCATTTCACAGAATTGCCCACCTATGGGACATGAGTGTCTCTCACTCTCAGACACTCTTGCGGGATCACTTAGCACCTGGGCTGTGCAGACATCAATAACTGTTTTGCTGGAAGACCTGACACAAGACTCTGCTGCTCTTGTGATTTAAATATGTTTCTTCTTCTTTCTTAGATCGATGACTTCCCTGAGTTCTAATCCGGGCTTGCAAATACCCACTAGCCCAGGGCATATATATCGCAATGAAAGGAGGAAAAGTAATTCATTTATTTTATGTTTTTCTTAGGGCATCTACCATAAGAAAAAAAAAAGTGCGTTCAACCAAGTTTAACAACCATTTATTGAGTATCTAATAAGTTTGGAATTCTCTCCTGGGTATTAAGAAGGCTATAAAGCTGGAAAGATACCAGCCTTGCCCTCCTGGAGGGCACAGTCTATCCAATGGGGCAGAGGTTATGCAAATAACTTCAGTGTAGGCTTTGAACTTTTTAAAACCTATTTTATTTGGGGTTCTTTAATGCTTACATTTCCCTTCCAACCCACCTACACTAGATACAAGAGAAAAGAGGTTAATAATAACAGAAAAGATAAACCTTTTTTTAGTATTCAGTTCCTTGGCATGATTCCACTGGCAGAGTCGGCAGGATCCCAATAGACCAGTTGAACAGCAAACCAGCAATTCAGCTCAGGTGACTGCAACTGCAGCTGCTGGAACCCGGAGCAGCAGCCAGAGCCCAGAGCCTTAAAGCCTTCTGTGCAGCAGTTCTCTCTAGGAGCATCTTGAAGTAGAGTGATGAACAGCAAAGACAAAAAAAAAAAAAAAAAACAAACAAACAAACCCCACCTCTTGTTTTGGACCCATATATATGTCTCCTCTCAGAGTCCGTACTACAATGTTTATCAGTTGGCAAAGACTATGTCCTTGTAAGAGGCGGTTCCTCTCCCAGCGAACAACATCACCTGTTCTCTCACAAGTCTGTTTTTAGTGAAAAAACACCACACACCCTCACACAAGTCTTTTTATGTCCCATACGTGAGATCAAAACAAAAGCATGTTTACATCCACTACACTTCAGAATAAATCCTATATAATATTTTCCCACCTGTGCTTTCACACTAAGGTAGAGGATAGAGACTTGGTCTGATACAGAGACAACCCAGGAGGACTTGCCAGGAGAGGGAAGTGGGAGTCAGACTTTTAGTGGAAAAGAAGTGGGGAACAGCAGAAAGCCATACGGGACCCTAGCAGGCATTTGGCATTTTCATGTGTTGATATAGGTTCACTTAATGCTCCCAGCACATGAGTAAAATGTCCACATTTGGGGAGCAGAGCAAATTGGCCACACTGAGCTAGAAGCACTGAGAGAACGAGACTACCGGTTTGCACGTAGAGTACTGAGTACCACGCTGTCTTAGTCCATTTGAGCCACTATCACAAAGTACCATAAACGGAATAGCTTATAAACATTGTAAATTTATTTCTCTTTTTTTTTCTAGACAAGGTTTCTCTGTGTAGCCCAGGCTGTCCTGGGGCTCACTTTGTAGACCAGGCTGGTCTCGAACTCACAACAACCTGCCTGCCTCTGCTTCCTGAGTGCTGGGATTACAGGTGTGCGCCACCACGCCCGGCTTCTCACCATTTTGGAAGCACTGAAAAGTAACATTAAGGTGTCTGCATGCTCACTGTGGGTCCGTTTCCTAGTGCACAGCTGTCTTCACTCTTACAGGCTGGGGGAGACTAATTAGCACTGTGCAACATTTTTCATAGGAACACAAATTTCAGTCATGTGAGCCGTGCCCTCTCTGTCTAATTGGCTCATCAAGGCATCACATCCAGGGCTGGAGAGGTGCCTCAGGAGCTGAGAGCACTGGCTACTCCTCCAAACGGCCTGAGTTCAATCCCCGGCCACCACACAGTGGCTCACAACCATCTATACCCTCTTCTGTCATGCAAGCAGAGCACTCTTATACATCAAATAAATAAATCTTTAAAAGAAAAAAGCACCACACCCAGTAGCATCAGCTTCCGGGGAGGAGTTAGAATTAAACAAGTAAAGCAGGGAGGGAGACACAGACACTCACACTATAGCACTCACTGCGTGCCAGTCACCGTGGGAGTGAGGGGCGTGAATGAATCCTCAATGTATGAAGGAAGGATCAGGTCAATAGCCGATGATGACACCGCTTAGCTGTGTGGAACCCTGGGCAGGGAGTGCTGGGTGGTTGTCTACGGTCAGGGACAGGAGGGATGTGTCTCCGCCATCCATGAGCGTCTTCAGTGTCTTGAGATGGGAGATACGAAGTTTCCAGCATCGGTCTCATTTAAGGTAGACGTCTCCAGCAGTCGCTAATTGCCAATTCATAGTCATAAAGATGATTCAGATGTACATCTTATATTTTTATATGATTAACATAAAAATATGACGGAAAGAAATGTTGTGAATTGAAGTTGGCTGTGCACGCCTTTAATCCTAGCATTCAGGTAGATCTCTGTAAGTTTGAGTTGAGCTATGGTTACAGAGTAAGACATTGCGAAAGAAAGAAAGAAAGAAAGAAAGAAAGAAAGAAAGAAAGAAAGAAAGAAAAAGAAAGAAAGAAAAAGGAGGGTGTCGATGTGTTGTTATAAAGAGTGAAAATCTCAACTATTTGATTTTACCACTGAAGACTCGGGAGCCAGATGCTGGGGTGAAAACCTGCTAGCTCAGAGAGGCAGAGAAAGCACCCAGCTGACCTTCCTACTCAGCTCATGTCCCAGAGATAAAAAGCCCAAAAAGCTCACTAGCTCAGCTGACAGCCCAGGAGGAGAAGGTCAAAAAACCCAAGGCCAAAGGCTTGCTAGCTCAAAGCTCAAAAATACCTTCTTCTTATACACGCTGTCTTAAATACCTTTCAACTAAAGTCCCTCCTCCTCGTTATCCCTGTCAGCTGGTTTCTTGCTCCCTCTCTTGACCTAGGGTTAACTTTATTAAACCCTGTGTACAGAAAGCACTTGGATTAAAGGTGTGTGCTAGGGACGAGTCACACCACGATCACTTGTTTACAATAGACAGCAAGCTCTTGGATTAAAGGTGTGTATAAGGGCTCAACTACACCGAACAAGAAACAGGGTTTTATAGTTCATAATCTCAGTGTTCACAATGGGATGAAATATCCTGCAGCATCGATGGGCCATGCCTTTAACAGCACTCTCTAACCAGCTGTGCGTCTGTTGTGTGCAGCTAGAATAGAAGTCTCTGGAAGGGAGGTGCTGCCTCAGTTTCTCAGGATCCACGACGTTCTGTCATGGCCCCACACTCCTGTTGCTTCACAGCTCAGGCCGTGGATCAGAAGGAAGGTGCTGGCCTGGTCTTCCACCACGTGGTGCTCCCCAGGGAATCACTTGGCTGCCTCCTCCCAGCTTCTGGTTTTTGTGGGGACTCTTGGGACATGGATCTCTCCTATCTCTTCCTCTGTTGTCATTTGGAGTCACTTCCCACCCCACGCCCGTGTGTGTCTTTCTCTTTCCTCTTCTCTCCTTTGAAGAGCACCAGTCATCTGGCTTGTGACTATGACCTCATCTTAGCTAATCGTACCTGCAAACATGCCAGTTTCAAGTGCAGCCACATTAGGCAGCACTGGAGGCAGTGACCTCAATGCATCCTTTGAGAGGATGTGCCACCCGGAACAGACCTGAAAAGTTTACTTGTTTGTTTGGTTTTTTTCCCCCGAATGGAACAGGTTTTTTCCGTACTGTAGTCAAAGCCTCTTCATGGTTTAAAGGGGCTTTAGAAATATGTCACGTAGGGACTAGGCAACAGCTTGGTGACTGAGCGTGTGCATTGCTCTTGCATTGGACTCAATTTGGGTTCCTGGCACCTACATGGGGCGGGTCAGACTCACCTGTAACTCCCACTGTAAGGGAATCCAATGCCCTGGCCTCCACAAGCACCTGTGCTCCTGTGTGTGCATGTCCATAATTAACTCACAAAAGCAAATCTCTTATACAATCTTTCCTCTTTTTTTTTTTTTTTTTTTTTTTTTTTTACACAGAGTCTCTTTTCTAGTTCCCCTGGCTTTCCTGGAACTCACTATGTAGACAAGGCTGGCCCTGAATCCACCTGCCTCTAGCTCTGGAGTGCTGAGAGTAGAGGTGTGTGCCCCAGTTATTTCTTAATTTATAGCCTCACAAGTGCTCTGCTTGTGAGCCATATCCCTACCTCAGACAGTCAGTTCTCAATCACCGATTAAGTGGTTAATTGACAGAAAACTTTCCTTTTTGGCTCTCAAACAGTGTCTGAAAAATTTCACTGGCACTTTAAGGGTCACTAAATGTCAAAGTCTTTGTCGGGGTGGGAGTCTGTATCATGTCTGGATAGGGAGTTTTATGTCATCAGACCCCAGCACAAAAGTGTGCCAGTTGCCCTCTCCACAGGGACAACCCTCAGGCACAGAAAACAAAAAACAAAACAAGACTCAAAAATCATATTTTCTGCCATGCACACTGCATTTGTTTATTTAATGAATACTTACTGGGTAAGTATAATATGTAAGGCACACAGGAGTGGGCTATGGTAGCAATGAACAGAAGAAGGAATTTGCAGTGCGTACGTATCAAGTTGTAGTTTCTGTGACCAAAAAAAATGGTGGATTGGGATAACATAAATAAGTAAAAAAAAAAAAAAAAAAAAGAATTTTTCTTGTTATTGATTCCTTCTTTAAGTTATTCATACGGGGCTGGGGAGATGGCTTGGGGGTAAAGGCATTGGCCACCAAACTGGATGGTGATGACTTGAGTTCCATTCCCAGAGCTCATGGGACAGAAGGGGAGAAGTGACTCCTGCGAGTTGTTCTCAGACCTGCACATTCTGGCTGTGGCCTGCCGGTGTGGGGGCACACAGGTCTCACACACACACACACACACACACACACACACACACACACGTAGCAATGCTTTTTAAATTATTAATATAATCTTGTGCATCCTCAATAAGTAATTGACTGTTCTATCTTTTTAGGTTTCGTCACACTATTTACTCATGGGTGGGTGTGTCACGGCACATGTGTGGAAGTCAGAGGGCACAGTGGGTGCTGCTTCTCTCCTTTTAGCACGTGGGTCTTAGGGATGAATCTTGGGTCGTCACACTTGGCGACCAGTGCTCTTAGCTGCCGAGCTGACTCCGTGGTCCTAAACAACTGAACCTTAGTTACTGAGTCTAAATTTAAATCACATGTTGTAGTCTTATCGACTTGGTTATTGCAGTTTCTGGAAGTGATTTTTTGTTGTTGTTAATTTCAATGAATGTGACTATTTGGGAAGTGGGGATAAATTTTAATGTTGCTATTACTTTCTCTGAACTATTCACAATGGCACCGGATCATTTTAAAAATTCATTGTACATATTTACCTATACATACATAGGTAGGCTGAGCTCTAAATTCTACTTAATCTGAAACTCTCTGCTAAGTTGCTCATTTATCAGAATAAAATTACTTTATACTTCCAATGCTTAAAATGACCTGATTGGCCTTAGTACAATAGTATTACATTATATAACCCAGACACGGCCATTATTTTCCTTCTACAATGCCACAGACAGCTCAAAATGTTTTATCATAGTGTACATGGCTCATAAACCTTATCTTTTATTTGACATTGCAGGCTGTTGATAATAGAATATCAAAAAGTCTTGGAGAGAGCTGAAGGAAATAATTGATTCACATTTAAATAAATGAGTACACACACAACCATCACCACACCACCACCACCATCTAAACCTAAGACTATCACAAGTATCTCACAGTTAATTGAGAGGGATAAAAAAAAAAAAAAAAAGAAACCAGAAAGGAATTTAATATCTGAGACATACAGGGAAATATTGGAAAATGTTAGACTAACCAAGGAGATCTAGATCATCTCATTCATTTGGCCCTCACGGTTCTAGTTATAAAGTGTGTATGCATGTGTTTCTAAACGCGTGTGCTAACCGAACTTTACCCTTTCCAAGGCAGTAACCAGGGTGCAGCAGGAGCCAGCTGAGATCCCTCTCAGCTCATGGCTTAACCCCAGGTAAATACCTCCACTGTGCTTCCACGATCCAAACACTCATTTAAAAAAAGATTCATGGTGATATTCTTAGGAGAAATTAATAAAGCTTGAGAGAATTTGTCAAAAAAAAATCCTCAAGATGATCTTATCTCCATAATTGTATTTTAAACGCTTTCCTTTCTTTTGTGATGTCTTTTATCTTACTTACAGCTGCTGTTACTCATAAGATGTGACATTTCTGTCCGTGAGGCTGTAACTGTACGTGAGACATAATGTTCTCATCTAGGCGTAGACGAGGAGATTTAAATCTGCTTCAGCCTAACTGATTGCCGCAGAGGTCACAAAATGGGTGTCCACTTCCTTTCAGTGCTGTTGTGACATTTTATGTAACTGACCAAACACTTTTTCTTTCTTTTATTCTGTCCCAGCCTTTAGTTGGCAGACTATCTGGAAGGTTTACAAGATGGACTAGCTTTTGTGTGCCCTGAGAAGTAGCGTTGCAGCCTTCCGGTGCATCTGTGAGAACTGGCTGCAGATACCATTCAGTGACTGTTTATTGGGGACCTCCTGTGATAAACCCTGTTTATTGGGGACCTCCTGTGATAAACCCTGTTTATTGGGGACCTCCTGTGATAAACCCTGTTTATTGGGGACCTCCTGTGATAAACCCTGTTTATTGGGGACCTCCTGTGATAAACCCTGTTTATTGGGGACCTCCTGTGATAAACCCTGTTTGTTGGGGACCTCCTGTGATAAACCCTGTTTGTTGGGGACCTCCTGTGATAAACCCTGTTTATTGGGGACCTCTTGTGATAAACCCTGTTTATTGGGGACCTCCTGTGATAAACCCTGTTTGTTGGGGACCTCCTGTGATAAACCCTGTTTATTGGGGACCTCCTGTGATAAACCCTGTTTATTGGGGACCTCCTGTGATAAACTCTGTTTATTGGGGACCTCCTGTGATAAACCCTGTTTGTTGGGGACCTCCTGTGATAAACCCTGTTTGTTGGGGACCTCCTGTGATAAACCCTGTTTGTTGGGGACCTCCTGTGATAAACCCTGTGGCACAAGAATAAAGAAAAACAATGACCTGCACTAACCATCTCTACAGGGGCATCAAGAAACAGGAAACACACACCTGTTTAGGCACTTGAGGACAACACATTTAACCTCCCCCACAGCTCTTAAGACTGGACAGGCAGGTAAGAGAAATATAGGAGATGGGGAAATAGAAGGACCCAGAGGGTCCTAGAAACCTACAAGAAGAACATCGTGATGGGTGGATGGGGACCAAGGCAGGCCTGCTCAAACTACTGCACTAACCAAGGACAATATAAACAGTAAACATCGAACCCCTACTCTGATCTACCCAATGGACAGAACATTTTCCACAGTTATGTGGAGAGTGAGGACTGACTCTGACATGAACTCTGGTGCCCCATATTTGACCACCTCTCCTTGGGGGTGGGGGGCCTGGTGGCACTCAAAGAAAGAATAAGCAGGCTACCAAGATGAGACTTGATAGCCTATGACCATATAGTGGGGGAGGAGGTCCCCCTCAGTCATAGACATAGGGTAGGGGAATAGGGTGAAAGCAGGAGGGAGGGAGGAATGGGAGGATACAAGTAATTGGATAACAATTTAGTTGTAATATGAATAAATTAATAAAATTAAGATGAAAAAAGACTGAATAGGCTTGGCATCTGCAGAATGGATAAAAAAACAGTGGGTTTGGTTCACTGGGCCCAGTCGTCCAGAGCCTCAGAAGACAATGCAAGAGTTTTGGATGTTATTCAGAATTTGGTGGTCCATTCTAAAGGCTTATATGGAGAAATTATTGCATCTAGGATGAAAAAAAAAATGACAGAAGCTTTCTTGTCCCTAAGTGGACTGGCAGCCTGTCATACTGGGCAAGATGACACACAGTGACCCAGGCAGGTCCAGGGCTCCCTGTAGCTGATAACCAGCTGTGTAGCCTTGAGAAAGATGCCGGCAAATGAAAGGGGGGCGCAGGAGAGAAGAAAAGGAAACACTCAACACTTAGAGACAGAGAGTGCAGCTTGTGATGGACACAGACAAGAATCGTACAGTTTATTAAAACCTTTGCCTTGAGCACCTTAGTTAAAAGTTAATATTGGGACCTTAGGGAAGAGGAGCTCAAGATGTATGCCGCAGCTCTCTTTATACCCTTTAAATTCAATTTATGCTAGCTTGTATATCATAGGAAGCCACTGGCATACCTATTCTGGCTGTAAATGTGTGGAAACAGGTATTGTAAATAACCACTGCCCTTGCCCTCTGGTGCCGGCGCCAGCACGTCTGCTGTCCTACTCCGTCACCATGCAGGCCTTCCCACACCCTAAGCTGTAGCCAGGACCACCTAGCCCAGCGAGGCCCGCTGGGCATCCTTCTCCGATCAGTTCTAACTGCGCAGCACCTGGACCTGCAGAGGTGTTGGTACTGTACAGCTGCTACAACAAACCATGGCAAATGCAAACACCCTTACCGAGACACCTGTGCTGTGTGATCCTGCAATCCCAGAAGTCTGACGGGGGCGGGGTGGGGTGGGGTCCTGTGATTGTGATAACGTCCTCACAGCACATCTGAGGACTTTGGGGAATGTTGTGTTTTCTTGTAGTGTCCAGCTCCCACACTCATTGGTCCCTGGTTTCTTCTCTGGGGACAGCAAAGTGATATCCTCAAAGTCTCTACTACCCCAGGCTTCATGATCCTCTTGCCTGCGTCCTCCAGCTCAGTGTAATCTGTTTATCTCAAAATCCTTAGCTTCTCACATCCTCAAAACCCCTTTGGTCGTGTGAATAAAGTATCATATACCTGATTTGGGGGGATTGAGTTGAAGATGTCACTTGGGGGCATTATTCTCTCTCCGTGGTAGCTGTACATTTAATCATCACACTTTAGTATGTGCAATAAGATCGTAAAAGCGCTCCTAAAAATGCGTCACAACCGGAAAAGGGAAATCTGAAATAAAGACCACGAACTACATAGAAAAACCTAAAAGCCAACCCGTACCCCAAGAGCTTGCTGGAGCTCTGCAGACTTTGAATTCTGTCTTCTTAGTTAGTAGGAACCAATATAAAAAAAAGAAGAGGGGAGAAGGAGAACTAAGGGCGCGGGGGGCGGGGGTGTGCAAGAAAAGGATGTCTGTGTCACTGCCAGGACCAAAGTTCTAGTTACCTCTCAGAAAAGGAGTCAGGTGGAAGAGGGACCCTCAGGTCATCAGACCCCATGAGGAAAAGAGGAAGCCACACACACTGGCGTAAGCGTTTAGCAGCGCCTCTTCCACAGTCAGTTACCCATGCGTACGCAATACTGAAGGGGGACAGGAAGTGGAAGATAAGGACATTCTGAATGCATACAGCAACTCCGTGCTCGTGGGACGGCTGCAGAAGTTTGGGGAAATGTTAAGAGAGGAAAGGGATAGCTAATCTCCTGTTCTTTATCTTCTGCTGGGAGGCAGAGGCCATATCTAATGGATCTTCGCGTGTCAGACAGTGACTTGTACACCATGGGAAACGAATGTCCTGAAATAAACCAGGAGCTGCAGTCCAGGGCTGGGCTGGACTCAGGGGTCTTAGGCGCCTACTGGCCACAGCCTCCAGGAGGGTCCTGTAAGAAGCAAGCATTCAGCCAGTTGGTGTTGAGTGAATAGAGAGCAATGGGATGAAGAGGGGCGTACACATCGGTAGACACAGCAGTTTCTACTGAAAGCAACAAACATTTAAATATTTGCTTTAATAATAAGAAAAGATGAGCCAGGCATGGTGGTGCATGCCTTTAATCCCAGCACTCACCTGGGAAGCCAGAGGCAGGTAGATCTCTGTGAGTTTGAGTCCAGACTGGTTACTAAGCAAATCCAGGACAGCCAAGGCTACATAGAAAAACCCTGTCCTGAAAAAAAAAGAAGAAGAAGAAAAGACTGGAAATCAATACTCAATTCAGTATATTGGCATTTTCATATACCCTATCAATGCCTTAGTGATAAAATGGTTTTAAAGGACTATATTCTGATCTATAAACAGTTGCAAGATTTATCAAATAAAAATATACCATATTCCATTAAACTTGAACATCTGACAAACAAACAAATTTTTGGCGTGCTTCAAATATAGCATGCCAATAAATCTTTAAAGTTGCATTGTGCTTTACGTAAATTATGGCTTTGTAAAGATATCCTATTTTTATAGACGGACTTACTTAGGGAAACAAGAGGTACTTGCATGAGATAAATATACTCAAAATAGGGCTGGGGGGGGGGGTGCGATGGTGAAGACCAGCGGTGTGGCCCAGGCTTCATTAAATGTGGTTTTCTCTCTGGGTCCCAGGGACCACAGAGAAGAGCGATATGTGCCTCCTCATGTTCACCGTGGGGCTATCAGCAAGCAAGCAGCAGGAACAGGGGAGAGAGAGTCAGGGAGGCCAGAAAAGCTGCCCAATCAGCGCTGCCTTCTTAGAAAGGGTGTGGCTATTGCTGTAAGGTCACTTGTGCCAGGTCCCAAGGATTTTCCACTGGTTTCAACCCCACCCCCAGAGGCATTTGTATGTTACCTGTCTGGTAGGCCTGAAAATACCAGATTGTGCTTGGGAACTAAGCAGACCTGTTGCCATAGAAACAAGACGCTATCCCAGCTCCATGCAGCTGCCATCTTTTTTTTTTTTTTTTTTAACTTCCAGTCTTTCATTGAGGTGTTCAGATAGGAACAAGTAGTGATAAAACACACAGCTTCTCCCCACCCCCAACACACACACACACACACACGCACACACACACACGCACACGCACATACACGCGCACACACATACATACACACATACACACATGCACACACACGCACGCGCACACACACATGCACACACACGCACACACACACATACACACACACATGCACACACACACACGCGCACACGCACACACATACACACACGCACGCACACGCACACACATACGCACACACGCACGCACACACATACGCACACACGCACACACACACACACGCACGCACACACACGCACACACACACACACACTAACAAAAACCTTGGAATATACCCAGTACTCTCAGGTTCCTAAAACCGTGGGGGAAGTGGCTTGATTTCCAGCTCTTCCGGTCAGAGTAGACGTGGTAGGCCCATGCTCTGACAGCATCGCTTCCCTTAAACAGCAATGACGCGTCTGCCCTGCACCTGGATGAGGCAACCCTGCATAGTGGAGAGCCTCAGCTTTGACATTCCTGGAAATGCCACCTAAGTGCTTGTCCTCACGACACTGACACTGTCTCTGCTTGGCAAGGGAGAGTGACCCCCTCTTTCCCCTCAGATCCCCTTAGTAGCCAGCAGAGTGCCGGGCACTCAGGAGGAGGCTGGTAAGTCCTTGTGGGCTGAGGTCTGATTTCGGAAGATGCAGTTATTGGCCTTCTGCAGCTTCTGGCAGCTATTGGGGTTCTCTGGGGAGTAGGACTGTAGGCGCGGTCCTCAACGCAGGTGGAAAGAGGGGCCCACAGGATCAATAAGCCGTTGGGACCAGGTTAGCTCTTAGTGCCTGGAAACTGTGGCTTAAATAGCTTGTTCAGCAACGAAAGGCTGCCAGAGTTGTTGCGGGTAGCGGTTCCTGCACCCACACTCACAAACGCATTTTGACTTTAAGTAACAAACACAAATCCTCTCTCGCAGTTCAAAGCTAGCGGGCTGGTTGGATAGCTCAGGGGCTCCTGCGGATGCAGCTCACAGGCAGAGCACCTGAAGAGCGCGTGTAAGGTACAGGAAAGAAATAATGGAAGCTGATGCAGGGAGGGGCGCACAAGCATTCAGGTAAGCATGTTCCCTGCAGAACAGGACCAGTCTTTACCCATTTCCCAGCCCCGGGACCTGAGTTTGCCGCAGCCATATTTACAGTTAGCAGGACGGATTCTCTGCTTCTGTTACTTTATGCGCTCTTCCCGCCTCGCCTCCCTCTTACAAGAACGTTTTGCTTACCAGCTGGGTCCTCTGAGGTATTTCGGGACACCCTCCTCATCCCAGGATCCTTAGTCATATCTGCAGCTTCCTTTACGCTGTATAAGGCCGCAGGGCCGCCCATGGATTCCAGGCATTAGAAGAGGGTTGTTATGGGAAGTCATGCTCACCCTGCGCTGCTTCCAAACCCTGGAATCTTACGATATGCACCGTATTTCAAGAATGAAGGTGGCCACGCCTTGCCTGGGATTCAACCTATGGAATGTATAGGCAGTCTTGGGTTCCCTGTTTGTAAATCTATTGAAAAACCCCTTAAGCCTGTGTAGTGAGCATGTAGTGCCATGGCCAAGATCAAAGCCAGCATGGTGAGGGGAGGTTAAATCATCTGTTTGGAAGCTTGGACGGTTGCGCCACTGTTGGAGGACCACCGCACTCCCGCAGAAGGGCATTGGCAAAAGCAGTGTCGGGGGCCGGAGATGCTTCCTGCTAATGGCGGAGAACCCAAAATTGCCTGCTAATTCCTCCGCAGCCCTTCAGTCACAGGAAATGTGTGTTTCTGCGTCTGCCTGCAGCCGATTGGCATCTCCTCTCACTGACTGCCCCAGAACGTCCTCTGCCTTTGCAGATGCTCCCATTTGGCTCCCACAGTTCACGACGTTGCCTATTTTGCCTACTTCAAGAAAAATGGCTGTGGCAGAGGGGAAAAGCCCATACAGTATCTTTAGAAAAATTGTGAATATTTCATTGTTTCTTACTAAACATGCATTATTAACTCTGTAATGTAAATATTTTATGTCCTGCAACTGGCAATTTTGGAATATATTGGTGTGTTTGGAGAATTGTGGTTCAGTTAGAAAGCCTACCCCACACACCCAGCTCATATTTAAGTTACACAGCTCTTTAAAAATCATTTAACCCTCAGAATTAAGGGAATAATAGGACCTGCTTTTTTTTTTTCCAAATAGCCTTAAAGTCCAAATTCAAGACCTGAAACAGCACATTTGTGTGGGAAAGGACGGGTTAGGTTGCTGTAATGGCTCAGAGCTCTGTCTTCAGGTGGATGGCAGCATGGTGGATGACAGCATGGTGCAGCCACTAACACTCAGGTGGCCCTAACTTCACCTAGGACACAGAAGGGGCAAATACACCCACAGCCACCCATGAGGAGGTCCAGGATCTGCCTGGGAGCCGAATATGACTTTTATCACACACAAAAAGGCAGGAGAAGAATTGTCCCCACTTTAGAACAAGGAGTTGGCATTGTGCACTGGATGAGAAAACACCCCAATAAATAAAATGCTCCTACGTCAGAACATTTTAACCACGTTTTCAGATATAGACCTAAACTGTTGGATTTTTTTTTTTTGTTTTAATTCCAGTGACTCTTCAAGATAGAGGTCATAGAAGCTGCCATCATTCTAAATTACAGCCCATTTCAGAGGTTGGCTGTAATCCAGGAGGTTGCATTATTCCAAATTGCCTGTCAAAAACTGTCAAAACACTGCCATTATCAAAAAGCAGTCCTTTAAATAATTTTCTCACTTTTCCCTGAAACTTTACTGGCATTGAGCCTCGACAGCATCCCTTATAGGCACAGTAAGTCAGTAAGTAAAAGTCTTTCAAATGAGAAGTAGAAAAAAAGGGGGTAAAAAACTCTAGGCACCCAACGGTAATATACAAAATTCTAGGCAGAAAATTCAGTCCAATCTGTAGATTCTGTTTTCCTCTGAAGCAATAGCTATACATGTGGGGAAGCAGCCAGCGAAGAAAGAAATCGTGATTATCAACAGTATGACTTCTTTGTGCTTAAAGATTCAGAAAGAAGAGCTGGGGAAGATGGCTCAGTTGGTGAAGTGCTTGCCTTACAAGCCTAAGGACCCAAGCTAAATCCTTAGAGTGCACGGTTAAACAAGAGCCCCAGGCATCGTGGCTCACGCCTGCAAACCCTGCCCTGAGGAGGTGGACACAGGGAGTCTCTGGGGTTTGTTGACCAGCCTGGTCTACTTGAAGAGTTCCAGGCTGGTAAGAGAAATTGTGTTTTATTTATAAAAAAAAAAAAAAAAAAAAAAGGTGAGCAGCTCATGTGAAATCATAGCTGAGGTTTTCTTCAGTTCATATTAAATTTATAATAAAAAATAGTGTTTTATGGATTGTCGAGGTCTCTTCCCTTCTATTCATAACTGGCCACTGCTTCCCCACAAATAGGCACCCTAACCATGTAGTCCACAACCCTAGCCTTATTAATGTATATTTGACAGATAAAAATAGTATATATGGAATGGGAACAATCATATGGCCATTCTTCAAGAAATTAGAAGTGTGAATGCTGATGCCCAGCCACTTCTGGAGTGTCCAAAAGGAAGCACCCCTCAACCAGATGACCTCACTCCCTGTTCCCCCTAAAATACACAGTCTTCCTCTTTAAACCCCGCTCCTTTCTCTTTCTCTTTCACTTAGGACTCAACCCAAGAATTCTACTACTATGTTAGGAAACCCCCCTGTAGCAGAGGGGTCCCTGCTTCCTGCATCGCCTTAGACATGGAGCCGAACATTAAGACTTCCATCCTAACTAACAAAGACTCTCAGCAGCCACCTACTGAAGACCGTTTCTCTTTCAGACAGCGTGAGATGACAAAATATTTTAGAGAGACTGCACTTATTTTGAGACATTATGATTCAAGCAACGAGTTAGGAAATCAGGACAGTAATTCAGTCCTACCATCTCCGTGACAGTCTTATTTGTCAACAACTCGTTTTCAGAAGAAAATGGGACTCAAAAAACGCACAGCTTCTAAATTCAGACAAAGAGACACATAGAAATAGTTCTTCACAACGTCAGTAGTATATTACAGGGGGAAATGTAATGTGCAGGTGAATTCCTTTAACAGAAAGACAATGCTTTGAACAAATGTAGCAGAAAGATATTTCCAAATGAATGTGCAGCTTCTGTGGATGCCAGTAATATATGTAACGGTGCTTGATCTCATTAGAAAGCAGCGCGAGTTCTTCAGCGGCCATAAAACACAAATCGCAATCAGCACACTCTCCAGAGCTGTATATCGGCCTGACCCGACTTCTGCTCTGCAGTTAACATTTCGTTTTATTCCATACAAAAGAAGCTTTCGTCGCCTCTAAATTATGCAAGAAGTGCTCCAAAGAGTCCATGCTCTTGTCTGGTTTCCACACTGCACGTTGGTATATGTTCTGCAACGGCCTCTAGAGCTGGGGGAAATGCGCACTTGGAAAATCACTGATGAGCTATAAGAGAACCCAAGACCTTCCTGCAGAGGACACAGAATTCTAGCAACAGAGACCACTACAGACTACGAAAACCAATCAAAACGCAGAGCAGTGGAACCCAGTCCCGGAGCATACATCTACAAAACACTGTCATGCCCAAACCTCACAGATTGTTGAGGAAGAGGGCTTGGAAAGATTGTTAAAGCCAGAGGACCAGGGAGTTTGCTCTGAGATTGTCTCCCAGGGAGACACACCCACAAAGTCTCACAGACACAATTCAGGGACAGCAGCAGTAGCCTTGCTGGAGTGCACAGGGAAAGACCGCCACACACAGAACTGTGGGCAACTCCAGAATGCTGAGAGCGGGAGAAACAATCTTCCTCAAGGAAGAGCGCGCCAACTGGTTTTCTAATACCAGTAGTCAGCATGAAAACTTACAGGTAACATTACACATATAGACAGGTTGTTATTGTGTATTTATGAATGTATATTACATACGTGTGGGAATATATATATTGTATGTGTGCCTACACACATATGTGTATGTGATGACAATAAATTTAAAATGGGATGATGAATTTGAAAGAGTCCAACAATGAGTATGTGAGAGGAATTGGAGGGAGAAAAAGGAAGAACTAAATGACGTAATTATACTCTCAGAGGTATAAAAGAAATAAGTTTTTAAAAAGTTCTTGCAAGCCGGGCGTGGTGGCACATGCCTTTAATCCCAGCACTTGGGAGGCAGAGGCAGGCAGATCTCTGTAAGTTCAAGGCCAGGCTGGTCCACAAAACGTGTCCAGGACAGCCAAGGCTCCACAGAGAGACCCTGTCTTAAAAAACCAAAACAAACAAACAAAGTTCTTGCTTCAGCCAGAAATTGGAAGAAGCCTGCCTGGGACCTTGGGCCCTGAGTGGGAGTAAGCCTGAGACAGATGGCCACTCAGGTGGGCTGGGTGAGAAGCAAGTGTGAGATTCCCACCAGACTGGTGCCATGGGGCCCAGACATGGCCTAGCTTGAGATGAACACCAGTTGGGCACTGTGCAAGCCATACTCAAGATGGCCCGTGCCTGGCGCCATAATGCATGAGTGGGGTATGGCACTCCTGAGACCTCCACCAGAGATGGCCCCAGACGCTCAGAGACTCCATGTGCCACCAAGAGGAACAAGTAAGTGGTGGAGAAGTGGAAGAGAAAGAGAAACCAAAGTCTGCGAGCACAACGGAGAGAGATAGAACTGGACACTTGGGGGTAGTGAAGAGCACCCTGCTGTGAGCAGCTGATGATGCCACCTGGGACCGTGGTGACATCCTGGCCTGTGCTGCTGCCAGAGGCCACATACGGGTCTGTGGCTCTGAAGCAGTAGAGATCTGTTACCAGCAGAGGCCAGGAATATGTCCTCATGCCACATGGGGACATGTTGATGTCTGAGGCCTGTGTCGAGCTTGCCCCACCCCACACCTCAGCTTCCTGGGAGGCATGGGAGCAAGAGAACTGATCCCTTGCCCATAATCAGTTATAGCACTCAGTACCCAGAACAGCTGTCCTGCACTTTGCTGGTGTTGCCTGTAAGATGTCCTAAGCATGCAAGGGTGGGAGAGCTGGCCCTAGCACTTTCTCCCTGTGTCGGTTGGTGTGGAGGAGGGAGAGATCCTCCTTTCCTTTGTCCCTCACCACCTGGGGTCATTAGAGCAGGAGAGCTGGCCCTGTCCTTCACCAGCTGCAGAACTCTGGAGAGCCAACCTTTCTGATGATGGTTGGGCTAGGCACACTGCAGAATTTGAAGTAAGGCCTGCTGGGCTTGTGGTCTTGCTTCGGCCTCGTATTTAGTCACTGTGCCTCATTTCCTCCCTCTTGGAATGGTGATGTGTACGTTCTGTGCTGCTGTGTGTTGGAAATATGTGATCTGCTTTTTTATTTTACAGGGGGTGATAGTTAAGAAACTGCCTCGAGCCTCAGAACAGGCCTTGTACTTTGAAACAGTGGTTTTTTTGTTTTTGTTTTTGGGTTTTGTTTGTTTGTTGGTTGGTTTTTTGAGACAGGGTCTCTCTGTATAGCCTGGGCTGTCCTAGACTCGCTTTGTAGAGCAGGCTGGCCTTGAACACACAGCGATCCGCTCGCCTCTGCCTCCCGAGTTCTGGGATTAAAGGCATGAGCCACCATGCCCAGCACTGAAACAGTGTCAAGACTGTGAAAGGCTGCGGACATTTTTTAGGTTGGCCTGAATTATCTTTTCATTATGATGATATGGGCACAAGTTTATGGGGGCCAGGAAGCAGAATGTGGTGGTTTGAATGAGAATGCTCCCCACAGGCTCATACTAGTGCATGGACTGTTTAGGAAGGATTATGACGTGTGGCTTTGATGGAAGACGTGTGTCACTGGGGGTGGAATCTGAGGTTTTCAAAGCCTGTGGCAGCCCCGGTTTAGCTCTCTCCATTGTGTGGATCAGATGTAAGCTCACAGCTACTTAACCTCAGTGCCACTCCGGCATGGCTGCCACCAAACCCCCTAACAGGATGACTGTGGGACTAACCTTCTAAAACTGAGCAAGCCCTCAATTCAATGCTTTATTTTATAAGTTGTTTTGGTTCTGATATTTTTTTACAGCAATAAAACAGTCACTAAGAAATACATAGCAATTTGGGGCCACCCGGGGATACACGAGACTCTGTCTTTAAAGGGGGCAGGTAATAGATGAAAATCTACCTTTGGATAAGGAAATGGTTGTGCCATACACAGGGCTCGATGGCTCCATTTTTCTTTACAGTCAAACACTTCTGATGTTGGATGTTCAGGGTTTTCGGAAAAGGGGGGACTCCAGGGTTATTTTTTTTTCCAGCAGATAACAGGAGGGTCAAAACCCTCAGGGTCATTCCTTTGGTGGTGTCCAGCGTGGATCAGTGTCAGTATCTTTTGAGCAGTATTAATGCCGACACTGTTGTGATAGTTTGAATGAGAAATGTCCTTCAAAAGCTCAGGTAATTGAACAGTAAGTTCTCAGTTAGTAGAGCTGTTTAGGGGTGGGAGTCATAGAGCCTGCAGGAGGTGAAGCCTTGCTGGGTGAACTCCTTCCCTGGGGGTAAGCACTGAGGGTTTACAGCCTGCTTGCTCTCCCTCCCCTGCCCCCCCATATGTGTGCGTGTCTACCTCCTGTGTAAAGATGAAATGTGATCACCATGCTTCCTGTCCCTGTTGCCGTGCTATGACCTCCCTGGCATGTTGGGTTCTATCCCACTGGAACTGGAAGCTACAACACGTACTTTCTCCTCTAAGCTGCTTTTGGTTAGAGCAGTAGTCACAGCAACAGAGAGGAACTACCACAGTGGCTTTGAGTGGGGGAGGTGCAGATGAGGTAGACATACTCACAGCATTACAGGCGTGACAGCTGTGTGCTCTGGGATCGACACCAACACTCATGGTAGCTGTTACTTCTAAGATATTATTTGTTGGGTGCTGTCAAGCTCCTCTGTTAGGTATCCCTTTAGCACAGACACACACACACACACACAGACACACACACGTGTACCCACACATGCACACACACATGCACATGCTTGCATCTATGTATGTATGGGCAGCCTACACTGTTTTACCTTGATTTTTAAAACTGAAGAAACATTCCCAGAATTGGACAGTTCATAAATAATGGCGCCGAACTTCAAACTAAGGTCCATCTAACTTCTCTTCATTTGCGGCACATTTTGTGGGCTTCGGGCTTCTGCAGGCATCTCTACCCATCTTATTTTCATATAAACTTATAATACTTCTCCTTGCAAGGCAAATTTTTAATACTATTTAATATTAAAAGGACCCGCTGAATGCTAAGAGTCTATGCAGACGTTTGGGGAGATGGCTTAATGGAAAAAGGGCAAAAGAGTCAATTCCTGGAACTGAACTTGATTTTGATTTTGGTATTAGTAAATTCTCAAAACATATTTGAATAATTACCATGAACTCACGACCGGCATTTATTAAGCGCTCACGAGGCAGTGAGTACATCTGTGCTTTAAGTTCTTGGTCAATATATTGGCTCAAATATAAAATTTCCCTCCCACTCAAAACCAGAGGGAACACGGGTGAGTGAACTTCGTGTGAGACAAGGACAGAGGGAGAGAGATGAGAGATTTCACATTTCTTCTCTTATAAAATATGCTTTTTCCCAATTGAATTCAGGTGCTGTGGTTTTTCTCTGTCCTGTCTAAAAAACAAATAAATAAAATTTCCATCACTTAACCTTGTGTGGTCTCTGGAATCAAGACTCTCTTCTCTTAAAAAAAAAATGTAGTGATGGCCAAATTTCCACAGAAAAGGAAAGATTGAGACAATTTTCTCAATAATTGCTTCAATCCTCCCTCTTGTGCTGGCCTTGGGAGCCTGGCCAGCAAGTGTTGGTGCTGCGTGGATGTTTCCCCTTCGTGTTCCTGCTTCCTCTGCCTGAAGCGCTGTTCTTTCCGGTACTGCCCGCCTCTCTTCAGCTCAGAGTCCATGCGATGAGAAACTCACACTGTTGGCCCCTCTACTTCGCTTTCCAGACCACTGCCATGATAGCAATGCAGTTGTTGAGGGAGGGATCTCACGCCACCACACGAAAAGAAACAAGTCGTTTATTCCTTCGTGTTTGCTCCCAGCAAGAGTTTTCATATTTTACCCATCTTACTTGGCTTGGTGGCTCTTAGCTCAGTCACCAATCTGGGCTCCCAGAAAATGACATGAATTGACCAATCCTGATTTCACACAGTGCTTCCTTTGGCTTGGCGGTGTCTGTTTCTTGCTTGTGTGTGGTCAAACACCTACTCTGGGGCACGCTGCCTTCGTACTGTTGTGTTCACACCACTAAGCAAGAGATAATCCATTTCCCATGAGAATGACCATGCCCTGGGCACATCAGAAAAGTCCATCTCAGGGGGGGAGGGGGGGCATTGGCCAAGGATGGATCATTTTGGACTAGATTGTTTGGGGGCAGCAGGTGGAGAGAGACAGGCAGAGAAACAGACAAAGATGAACTGCTAGCTTGTGAGGCCCTAAACTCACAGTCATGAAGGTCTGAGAGCCTGGCTACCGAAGGAACAAAGCTGAGACTAGGCGTAAAGAGCACCAAAGCATGCAGGTAACCCCTACGAGCACGTTGTGGGCGTGAGGTCTCAAAAGACTATTCTGGGCCTGAAGGCAGGCCTCGGTACAAAAACCACAGCAAGGAGCTTTGATCGGTCAACTCTTGCTGGGAATAGCAGAGGAGAAACCTCCCAGGCCTGTCTCTTGATTACCAGGAATCCTCCGAATGGTTCCAGACAGCTCGGGAATGGATCCATCACAGCCGAGAGACAAACTCCCAGTGACGTCACCTGAACTCCGGTTTCCAGCTTGACTTGGACTTTCCAATAACCCAAGACAATAAATTATCTTTTTGGCTTGCACTAGGTTGAGCTTGGTTTCTGTCACTAGCAACTGAAAAACTTCTTTAATACAGGGATCTACTTTCCATTTACAGTAAGAGGGGAAAAAACATCTCGTGTGCAAGTCCATGGACTTGGTTTTGAAGCTCCATGTGACCACCACTCCTGGGAAGACATTACTGAACAAGAATTTGGAGGGGTGGGCCGGCTGTAATAGCTCATTTTCCATTACAGCAAATGGCTTATGCCTAAGTCTGAAATTAAACCTTGATATACATAAATACATTTCAAGTCTCAATAAAAGAGTGATAGCTGTGTCCAGCAAGGATTTCCATCAGAGGATGTCCTATGGATTCTGCCAAACGTGCACTTCTAACCTAAAGTGAGTTTGCATTCTGACTAAACATCTTAGTGCATTTCAGGCTATAATCAAGATTCTGGAAAAGAGAAAAAAATGAAGTTAATGAGATTTCATTTAGTGTGTATTGTTTTATACATATAACTTTAAGAAAAGGACCCCAAACCCTAATAATCTAAAATGATGATGGGCAGTCAAAGAGTCCCCACATGTTCAATTTTCCTGTAATATAACTCGTCTCTATTGAAGCGAACTATTACAGATGCCTTAAAAAAAAGTATTGTTTGATGTCTGAAAGCACAGTCAGCAATCAATAATTTGAAGTCTGTACCACTTGTACCTTTAAGTCCTGGCACATCATTTTTTATTTCATTCAATCTGCTTACTGTTCAAGAAAAGGGATTTTGAACCTTTGCCACAAAGCACATTTATGTGTGAAACAAGGTTCGTTTATATGGTGGAAGTTTATCATCCTGACGTTTATCTGCAATATTAATTGTATATATTGATTCTGTTTTTTTCAGAAATTGTAAATTTATTATAAATACTAGCACTGATGACCTTTTTTTTTTTTTAGATGATTCTTCTACAGAACTTGAAAAGATTTCAGAGGCAAGTTCTTGACTTTTTTAAATTCAGAAAGGCAACATATGTTGTAATATTAAATTAAAAATTCCATAATCGGTTGGTAGTCCAAGGACAAAGCCAAGCAGGAAATACATTTTGTAGAGCTGACGCTTAGCTGTTAGAGCGAGAAGAAACGACCTTTGCTGAGCTCCACTTCACTGGTCCTTGACTCGGTCCACTTATGCATGCGGCACAGGAAGTTATCGCCATCGCTCCTAAGTGTCACTAGTGTTCTCCACTGACTGCTTTAGGAGCAGCTAGGGTTGCTTTCAAAGCCTTCCTTCCCCTATCTTGCCTAAATAGTCTGTCCCATGCAGAATACTCAAGGATAATACTTTAAAAATCTCCTCCCGAGAGGGGCAGAAAGAGTGTAAGCACCAGAGATCAGGAAAGAACTGAGTGAGACAGTGTCTCTGGGATATGGCAGGACTGTTGCGCGTAGTCTCAAGACGCCCACGGTCGTCCACGCAAGACCCGTATGAGGATCTGGTGGTCACCCACGCAAGACCTGCAGGGGGCTCCTGTGGTCGTCCACGCAACACCTGCACGAGATGAAGTCAGTCAGTATTCTGGTGGAAGGGGAGGGGTTCATGAGCTGGCCCCCCTAGCAGAGGAGCTATGGACAGTTGGTGGCCCCTGGGGGGAGGGAGGGTCAGTTTTCTTTGAAGTTCTGGTGCCTGGTAGCATGAGTGGCTGAGCTCCACACCCAGGAACATGTGGGCAACAGAAGCTGGGCTTTGTGGGTCATAAAGAAAAAAAAAAAAAAAGACATGAAGTTTTGGGTGGATCTCGGAGGAGCTAAGAGGTGAATACATTTAAAATATATTGTATGAAAACCTCAACACATTAATAAAAATGTATTTTTTAAAAATCCTCTTCCTTATAGGTTGAAGGTTTGGAACAATTGCTGAGCTTGAACGACAGTTCCTTGTAAGAGCCAGCTGAATCAAGCTCAGGGGAGAAAGAAGACCAAGTCGTTGTCATCTGAGAACTCTCCAGAGGGGAGCTTCAGAATCCTCATGCCATGCGTGGATGGGGGGTGAGATGCCCTGAAGCTGCGTTGGGGGGGGAGGCGGGATATAGGCTGATTGACACGCTGCCCCTGCAAGATTGCTGCCTCTGAGAAAGGGGTACCCTTCAGTGCGGGTAAAATGGCACAGGAAGGAAAGTGGGACTCTAGTGCCTGTCTGCCCTCAGAAGTGTGGCACATGCTCTCTATTTTACAGGCATTAAAAAAAACAAAAAACAAAAACAAACAAACAAACAAACAAACAAAAAACAAGTGGAGCCACGTAAGTGCTTGATCTTCAAGCTCTTTCTGCGAGGAGAAAGGGTGGGGAGACAGAGCTCCAAGGGTGAGAGCTATGACCCGTTCAGAAGGTGAAGCCTAATATGGAAGACTGAAGAGTGAATGTATAAACAGGATGGTGAGGGTGACCCAAATCCCGCTGTAAACACTTACAGGAGGCAAGCTGGTCTCTGCCGCAGAGAACTGAGAAGAATGTGCAAAGAAAGGGGTCTCTGAGTTGGATTTTGAAAGATGGGCATAGACAGATGGGAGGGGAAGAGTATTGAGGTAGGGGGACTGCATCTGAAAAGCAGGGGAAGTCTGTGCGTTCCGAAAGTCTGGCCCACGGGACAGGCAGAGCGGAGACGTGAAAGAGGCGACTGCAAGGGCCAGACAGGCACTGGGAAGCCACTGAGTGTTCTTAGGAAAGTCAAGATTCGAGGTCCAGCCCAGAAAGTCCATCCTGGCCACAGGCACGTGGGTGTGGGGAAGGGTGGAGAGAGACCTCCAAGAAGAAGGTGACAGGGGGCTGATGGGATGAGGTGGTGAGGACCGAGGGAGTGGGCAGCCGGCAGGCATGGCAGGTAAAAGCCTCAGGCCTCTGCAAGTTGTCTGCATGGGCAAGAGGAGAAATTAGGGGAAGAGAGGCTGGAGCCTGAGGGACGAACCCTGGTGGGAGGCGATGGGTTTGACTGGTGGGGGACACGTTGGCACGTAGCTTCCGGTGTGAGATAAGGAGGGAGTCCAGCAGACAACTGGGAACGCAGGTCTGGACCTGGAGAGCAAGAATGGGGCTTGGGAGTCAGCCACAGCGAGGTGAACGCAGATGCCAGAAGCCGTGAGACTGGATGAGATCACTGAGGAGCTGACATGTGGAGGGAGGAGGTGGAGAACAAGCACAGAGGGGCCTAGGGCGGAAGGAAAGAACACAAACACACACACACACACACACACACAAGCTCATTTGGAAGCCTGGCAAGTGCCGGAGAAATGTTGTGCAGAGATAAGGACTCACATAAGACGTTGTGATGCGGGGTGTAAAGAGATCTCAGATCTCAGAGTCAGCTGGAGGAACCTTTCCACCCGGCAGGAAGCAGGACTCTGAGAAAGTTACGCCACAGCTTGATTCCGGGCTGTGCTTAGACTCACCTTTTCCCAGACTTGTCCACCCCCTCTTATTATTTATAATTCTTTATTAATAGGAGTGACATTTATTGAGCCCCTTTTCTTGGATTTCCTGGTGGAGCAGGGTTGCAAAAGCGCCGTCCTCATCTTTTCCAGCCTTGCTTTTCTCAGCTGTACAAGGGAACAATACAGCCCCCTCACACTTAAAACACACAGAGCAGGCACAGAAGGATGGCTCGGCCGTTGTAAGCATTTGCTGCTCTTGCAGAGGACCTGGATTTGGTTCCCAACCCATACAGCAGATGGCTCCCAGCTGTCTGTCTGTAACTGCTGCTCCAGGGGCCCTGCTCCTGCCTCTGCAGCTCCTGCCTCTGCAGCTCCTGCCTCTGCAGCTCCTGCCTCTGGGCCTCCACAGATATCAGGCGCTAACATGGCTCCCACGGTCTGTCTGTGTGCAGGCATTCACACAAACACATAAAATAAGAACAAATAAAGTTTGTAAAAATCATTCCTCAAAATATTCTTTCTTTTGATTGCTAAGTCCTCCGTAGGTCCTTAAGTTTTGTTCCTAAGACAAGCCCCTTTCTCGCCACCCCTTTCTCATACTGTGGTGATAAGGAGACACTGTCAGTAGCTAGGCTGGGACATCAGATGTCAGTTACCCTTCCCTGGACACCATGGGGCGCACAATTCACCATGTAGCATGGAATCTGTCCATGAATCATCCCCTTACTTGAAAGTGTGCTTGTGTGTCAATACATGAGAGTGTGTGTGACAAAGCATATGTATGTGTGAGTTTGTGTGTGTGTGAATGTGTATCATAGTCTGCATGTGAATGTGTAGGAGACTGTGTGTGAGTGTACATGTGTGTGTGTGAGTGTGTTGTAAGAGTGTGTGAGTGTACATGTGTGTGTGTGTGTTGTGAGAGTGTGTGTGTACATGTGTGTCTGTTGTGAGAGTGTGTGTGAGTGTACATGTGTGTGTGTTGTGAGAGTGTGTGTGTACGTGTGTGTGTTGTGAGAGTGTGTGTGAGTGTACCTGTGTGTGTGTTGTGAGAGTGTGTGTGTACGTGTGTGTGTGTTGTGAGAGTGTGTGTGAGTGTACCTGTGTGTGTTGTGAGAGTGTGTGTGTACGTGTGTGTGTGTTGTGAGAGTGTGTGTGAGTGTACCTGTGTGTGTTGTGAGAGTGTGTGTGTACGTGTGTGTGTTGTGAGAGTGTGTGTGAGTGTACCTGTGTGTGTTGTGAGAGTGTGTGTGAGTGTACGTGTGTGTGTAAGTGTGTGTGACACTGTGTGTGAGTGTACATGTGTGTGTGAGAGTGTGTGTGAGAGTGTGAGTATGAGAATGTGAGGTGTAGGAGTCTGTGCATGTGAGTGTATGAGAGTACTTAGCATGTGAAATTGTGTGTGTATGTGACAGTGCACATGTGAGAGTAAGAGCGCACGAGTTTGTGTATGTGTGTGATTGCTTCCTCCTGTTGTGTGTTCTGCTTTTCCTAGGATATAGCTGTGAGCTCAGGACCAACTGAAAACCGTAAGTGAGAGCCAGGGTGCAGTCTACAAAACTGCGGGTGATTTTCAGGGCACCCGCTCCAGCAAAACTGTTCCCAGTAGAGTGTGGCCTCAACTTTTGTTCCTTATATTCCTGTCAGGATGCCACCAGGCCCAATGAAAAGCTGATCTCATACGGTAAGAATGACTAATGCTTTAGTGTTTTATCGTTTCCAGGAATATTTGCATGATGTGCAGGCTGATGTTAGGACCCATCTCATAAGATGAGATGGGATGAGGTAGAAGAGCCGCTTAGCCCAGCGGGAGAGCATGGCGCATATCAATAAGGTAGCCAGCTGTGTGGCCAGATGTTACAAAATACCTAGATTGGTGGACAGCATGTTAGCAGTGTAGTCCAACTCTAAAACTGTCCAATAGTCCACAGGGTTCGATCTACAAAAATCGGTGGTCCAGGGGGACTTTGCTTGCATACAGGAGCAACAAGGAAGGGAGATACAGCCTCATCCTCTGTGTCAGCCTCTGACTTGGACGGAAAGTTAGATAAACAAGAGGATAAGAGATCTGTGGTCAAGTGGCACGCAGGAGCCCGCTCAAGCCTGATCTTAGTCAAGAATGCGAAAGTCTGTGATCGGATGTGCAGCTGGGGCTCTGACAGTGGGATCCAGAACAAGGAGGGAGGGTTTCTTTGTCAGGAAATACTCTGCGATAGAGCTGCTGGAATTAGGGGAGACTTTTAAGCCTCACTTTTGGCTGCCCCAGGGGTGCTAGTCATACCCCAGACTGAGAAGGGTGGGTACATTTCCCTCCAGCAAAAGGTTACGCTAGTGGCAGAGATTGTTTGCCCAACCAGGAACTCTCCCACCAGCCAGGAACGGTGAATGGCAGGTAACACCACAGCGCCTGTCTGACCTGGGAGCCAGCAGGTACAACGGGGAAGAGCAGGGCGACGTTCACCTTTGGCCATGAGCAGGTCTGAGCAGATTAACTCAGGCCACTGAGTTTATCAGCGGTGGAGGAATGCAGAACGGCTCCAAGGAAGAGCTGGAGGGTATGGAAGCACAATGGCTCCGAGAGGACTGAGGATTGAGGGAGTTCATCAGGGCCTCCCAGCCACGCTTGTAGTCAACCCTGGTCTGCAGAGGAAGCAACAGATAGAAACGGGTAGAACCTCTCACTATTAGACTTGCTCACTTTCCACTTTACTATCCCTAGTTGTGAACTGGGCTCACCTGACACTGCTCAGAACAGATTACAATAGGCTGTCAGAGCACTTCACCAGCGTTATCTCTGTAGCCCCCTGTTATGTGTTGGTGCACTGGGGTGTCCCCTGTCCTGCCTGCTGTCTGGAAAGGGTTTCGTCACACAGATGACATAGTGCTAACCTCCATTTTGCACATTTGGAAAGCCATTATAGAGACACCCAGGAGCAGTGGTACCTCAACCAGCCTTACAACCCGGCTGGGGCTGGGTTAGTGGGGAGGAGAGACAGGTTGATAAAATAACAGCTGAAGGGTTTAAATCCAAAGGTAGCCCACATGGGTGAAAAGGGACATTTACCCCAGTGCCAGAGTGGGCTACCTGCCTGTGAGTTGTTGGCTAGGGAAGCCCCCAGGCCCCCAATATCATAAAGGAAAACAACTCAAAATAGCTTCAGGGAGTCCCTGAAAGTAACCAGATTCACTAGACCCCGCCCTTCCAGAGTAAGCAGTGAGCACTGAGTTTCCCTCTCAGACACAGAAGCTGCAAAGAAGGCTCAGGCAAGCCACGCTGTGATGAAGACTCTGAGACCAGACCAGCTGCCTGAAAGAAGCCCAGACCAACTGCTTGGATGAAGTTGAGGACAACTGAAGCCCTGGGAAAGCGCGCTGCCTGGGAAAGTTGAGCTGCCTGCAGGCTGCGCAGTGGGTTCCAGGTTCCCAGCGTGGTGAGCTGTCACCTATCAGGGGGTGGGCTTTGGCGATGTCTGTGGGCCATTTCTGCTCCTGTAAGTGGCTCCAATAAAGCTTATTGGTTCACCAAGTTGGACTTGAGTGATATCCACACTTTCATCTGTCATGGGTTCCCTTTCTGGTGTATGTTGTGTCGCAGCAGGAAGAGTTTTGTCACACAACAGTTTCCAAGTCAGCCCATGAGAAGACCGGGAAGTGTGGAAGCCTTGTCCTTTCTGGCAACAATATGCTTTAAGTCACACAGTGTCAGCGAAAGTGACCCAGTGGGTTTTGGCATTTGGAGAGCAACTGAGGCGTTTGCAAATTCTTTCTTTCCTCTGTCTTTCCAAGTCTTCTCTGACTTTTTAGAGTCTGCCCTTGTTTCAGTAAGAACCTCCCTAATTCAGCAAGAACCTCCCTAAGTTACAAAGAATTTAGCGTAGCTGAAGTTTTTTTTTTTTTGTAATAAGTGTTCTGGTCAGATGTGGCTAAAAACAACAAATCAAGCAAACAAAACAGGAATCATTGGGCAGTGGGAAAGAAGGCTCAATGGCTCAAGATGACAGAAAAATCTGCAGAAATAAAAATTTAAAAATTTTCTCACCAGGCAGTGGTGGCTCATGCCTTTAATCCTAGCACTTGGGAGGCAGAGGCAGATGGATCACTGTGAGTTTGAGGCCAGCCTGGTCTACAAAGGGAGTCCAGGACAGCCAAGACTACACAGAGAAACCCTGTCTCAAAAAACCAAACCAAACCAAACAGAACAAAACAAAACTCAGCTTCCCAGTAAGACCAGTGAAGCAGCAACTTGTAATGATCCAGCTCCTGCAAACGGCGTGGTCCAGCTCCTGCAAACGGCGTGGTCCAGCTCCTGCAAACGGCGTGGTCCAGCTCCTGCAAACGGTGTGGTCCAGCTCCTGCAAATGGTGTGGTCCAGCTCCTGCAAATGGTGTGGTCCAGCTCCTGCAAACGATGGCTGGCAGAAAGCAGACCAAAGAGAGCATCAACATCAACAATATTGATCTCAAGAAATTTTCTTTTGAAAATGACAGGCTCTAAAATCCTTCTTAGAGCTGGACATGAAGATGTCTGCCTCCAGTCCCAACACTCAGGAGTCTGAGGCAGGAGCATCATAACTTTGAGCCATTCTGTGCTTTATTACATGTGTGTCCATACACACACACACACACACACAACGTATACGTATACATATACATACATACATAATGTATATGAACATGAACATGTATTTAAAAGGTTATTCCATGTAGAGAGGTTTTAAATTAATTTCAGATAGTATTTGAGGTCTGATTTTTTTGTTTGTTTGTTTTGTTTAATTGATGGTTACTCTCTGGAAGAGAGTGAATAAAAGTTTCAAGTGAAAATTAAAACTCCCTTTTCCCTCTGCATTCCATTTTCTTTTGCATGTGTGTGTGTTTGCACGCTCACGTGGGTGAACATGCAGTATGTATGTGTGCACATGTGATGTGTGTTTCTGTGTGCATGCACATGTCTATTATTGATTATACACATGTGGAGGTCAGAGGGCAACTTGACAGAGTTTGTTCTTTTTTTTTCCTTCCACCATATGGGTTCCAGAGATTGAACTCAGATTTCAGTTTGGACATTAAACTATTTACTTTGTTGCCTACCCTCTGTAGCACAAGAGTATGCCCCATTTAAAAAAAGGAATTTGGTTTTATGTAAAAGTAACTTTTATTCTCCTGCTCAGTTGTTGTCTGGGAGGCTTACTGCCTCCTGCTAACCTAGGCCTAGTCCTGGAAGTTTCTAGCCTCCATGCAATCTAACCTAAGCCTAGAACGTTTTCAGTCTCTGAGACTTACTGCTTAATGAGCTCACCCTTACTTGTTCTTTCTGAGCTCTGGGCTGGCTGGTTCAACTCAGCTGTTCTGGCTCAAACTCCTCTCCCAGCTCATTTATTTAATCTGGCTTCTCTCTTGGCCTGGAATTGTACTGCTTGGCCTCAAACTAAGAAATCTGCTCTAATTTTCTGGTTTCTTCTCATCTCTTGGCCCATTCCGTCTTCACCTGAGTTCTCTCTCTGCAACCCATCTCTCTACGACTGTTCTGGTAAAACTGTCTCCTCTCTCTGAAAACCTGCCTTGTAAGTAACTTCCCTTTCCTTCTCATGAGAGTCAGGCATATTCTGTTCTGTCAAATCTTCTCTGTTTCATCATCTTTTCTGCCACTCAATTAGACATCACTTTCAAACATGGGTGCTTCTTTCTACAAACTAACTTTGCCTTCGTTTGGGATTAAAAGCCTGTATCACCACCCTAGACCTAAGCCTTTCTTTACCTGATACTTCTCTACACCAGGCTGGTCTTGAACTCAGATCTGTTTGCCTCTGTCTCCTGGGATTAAAGGCGTGTTTGTATTCCCGTGAGA